>NW_007246816.1:310618-350602 GCF_000164805.1 Carlito syrichta
AAAAGTCTTATGTAAAGTCAAAGAAACCAATCATGAATGGCACATATTATACGACTCCATTTATATGAAATGTTCAGAATAGACAAACCCAGAGAAAAAGAAAGATCGGTGGCTGCCAGGAGTTGGGGAGACAGGGGAATCGGGAGTGACTACTAACAGGTACAGAATTTCTTTTTGGAATGGTGGAAATGTTCTGAAGTTAAATAGTGGTGATGGTTGCACAGCATTGTAAATATACTAAAAGCCACTGAATTTGACACTTTAAAATGATTAAAATGATAAACTTTATGCTATATAAAATTATTTCAGCCAGGCTCGGTGGCTCAGTCTGTAATCCCGCGCCTTTGGGAGGCTGAGGTGAGTGAATTGCCTGAACCCGCGGGTTTGAGACCCTCCTGGGCAGTCGAGACCTCATCTCTACAATAAATCAAAAAATTAGCCGGCCGTGGTAGCGCACGCCTGTAGTTCCAGCTACTTGGAAGGCTGAGGTGGAAGGATCGCCAGAGCCCAGCAGGTCGAGCCTGCAGTGGCCGAAAGCAGCCACTGCACTCCAGTCTGGACGACAGAGTGAGACTCCAACTCAATAAATAAATAAATAAATAAAAATAATAAATAAATATCACCACCAACAAGATCTGCTCCAAATACACAAAGACATGGACACTAAACAAGATGCTGAATGACTTTGGACAGCACAGAAATCAAGACAGAAATAAAAAGATTCCTGAAAATGAAGATAATCTTATCAAGATCACTGGAATACCATGAAATCAGTGATGGGAGGGAAATTGTTAGCATGCATTCTCATATAAAGAAAACAGAGAAAGCACAAGTAAAGTCTGACATCACACCTAAGAGAGTTGGAAATGCAAGAATAATTACATTCTAATATCAGTCGAAAATACAAATTATTATGGAAAATTGCAGGATATAGAAGACAAAAATGTCATAGAAAGGATCAACATGACAAAAAAATGAATTACTTGCAAGAATAAATAAGATTAACAGAATCCTGGTTGGACTGACCAAAAAAAAAAAAAAAAAGTAGAAAAGATAAAAAAAAAAAACAGAGAGAAATTGAAAGACCAAATAAACATGATTAGAAACAAACAAACAAAAATATGTCAAAACTGACCCTGAAGAAATTCAAAATATTATCAGAGGTTACTATAAGCATCTAAACTACAACACAACATAAACTAGCAAATAAACTACAACATCCAGGGGAAATGGCATTTTTCCTAACATCACAAAACCTCTTAAGGTTGAAAGAAGAATTGAATCCCTAAATAGACCAATAATAATCCAGGAAATGGAATCAGTTATAAGAAACTTCCCCACCAAAAAAAAAGTCCTGGACCAGATGGGTTCTATGCTGAATCTAAAATACATACAAATAAGAATGAATACCAATCTTACTGAAAGTATTCCAGGCAATCGAGAAGCAAGGAATTCTCCTATGTCATTTTGTGAAGCTAATACCATCCTGATCCCCAAAAATTCAATAAATAAAGAAAATCACAGGCAATTTCTCTAATGAACTTAGATACAAAAATTCTCCACAAGATTCTAGTAAATCAGATCCAATAGCACATTTCAAGTTTCATGCACCACAACCAGGTAGGCTTCATTCCGATAATGCAGAGTTGGTTCAGTACTGGCAAGACCATAAGCGTAATTAAGCATATCAACACATGGAAAACCACAAACCATATGAATATATCATTAAATACAGAAAAAACATTCAACAAAATCCAGCATCCCTTTTTAATAAAAACCGTTGAACACCTAGCAAAAAAGGAGCATTCCTCAAGACAATAAGAGCCATTTGTGATAAACCCGCAGACAACATTTTACTCAATGGGCAGAAGCAGGAAACATACATCCTAAGAACTAGAACAAGACAAGGATGCCAACTCTTACCCGTACTATTTAACATAATGCTGTAAGTTCTAGTCATTGCAACCCGATAAGATAAGAAAACCAAAGGTGTCCAAATAGGAAAAAAGGAATTTAAGCTATTCCCCTATGTGGACAGTATGATTCCATACCTAGAAAACCCTTGGGAAGCTGCCAAAAGCCTCCTCACACAGATAAATGACTTTGGTAAAGTCTTTGGTTACAAAGTAAATGTGTAAAAAGCAGTTGCATTTCTATACACCAGCAACAAGCAGGCAGAGAACAAATAAAAAACACTATCCTATTACAACAGTCACAAAAAAAAAGAAAAAAAGAAAAGAAATACCTTGGCATCCACCTAACCAGAGAGGAGTGAAAGACCCTTACAATGAGAACTACAAAACACTGCTTAAAGAAACCAATAATGACACAAACAAATGGGAAAACATTCCATGTTCATGTATTGGAAGAGTCAATCAATATTGCCAAGGTAGCCATCCTTTCCTAAGCAAGTTACAGATTCAGTGCATTACCCATGAAATTACCAATATCATTTTTCACAGACCTGGAAACAACAATACAGAAATTCATATGAAAACAAAAAAGAGCGCAAAATAGTCAAACAATCCTCAGCAAAATAAACAAAGTGGGAATTACCAAACTTCAAGACTGTAAACTTTATTACAAGGCTACGGTCATCAAGATGGCATGGTATTGATTATAGAAATAGACACATAGACCAATGGAACAGGACAGAAATATTGGAAGTAAAAATATGATCTCATCTTCAATACCACCAATAACAATCACTGGGGAAAGGACACCATATTTAGCATATGGTACTGGGAAAATGGCTAGTCACATGCAGAATGAACTGGACCTTTATATATAATCAGAGACAAAAAACAACTCAAAATGGATCAAGGACCTAAACATCAAACTTCAAACTATAAGAATCTTAGAAGAAAATTTAGGAAACACCCTTTTTAGACATTGGGGTAAGAAATGAATTGGTGACTAGTCCCCAAAAGTGAATGCTACAAAAGCTTAGATAGACAGGTAAGACCTCATCAAACTGAAAATCTTCTTCACAGCAAAAGAAACCAAAATCCTTAAAAGAGTAAAGAGATAACCCACAGAATGGTAAAAAAAAAAAGAAAGAAAAAGAAAAAAAAATCCAAATTATGCATCTGACAAAGGCCTAAAATTCAGGATCTACCAGGAACTCAAAGGTGAAAAAAAACAAAAGACATTAAAAGTGGGCAAAATATGACCAGACACTTCTCAGAATATGATATCCAAGCAGCCAGCAGACACATTAAAAAAAGTTCAGTCTCATTAATCACCAGAGAAATGCAAATCAAAACTGTGATAAAATATCACCTAACTCCAGTAAGGATGGCTATCATTAGTAAGTCCAATAATCCCTCTTCTGGGAATATACCTGGAGGAACATAAATCGCTCTACCAGAAAAACACCTGCACACATATGTTTGCTGTTGCACTATTCACAACAGAAAAAACTATGAAACTAATCCTGCTGCCCATCAAAAGTGGACTGGATAAAGAAAATGGGGTACATATGTATGATGAAGTACTATGCAGCCAAAAAGAAGAACAAAATCTTGGTCTTTGCAGAAACTAAGATGCATTTAGAGACCATCATGCTAAGTGAACTATCACTGAAACAAAAATCTGAATGCCTCATGCCCTCAGTTATGAACACTAGTCACATTAGTACAAGGGTAACATCAGCAGTAACTGGGCACTGCTAGGGAGAGGCATGTGACAATTCAAAGAGTGCATGGTCTACTACCAGGGGGAGTGAAAGTCAACTAAATGTCCAAACTTCTCCTACATACAGCCTGCTTATGTAGTAAATTCTCATTTGCACTGCATAACTCTATAATAAAAAAAGAATTACAAAAAATAAATAGAATTTTTTCTGTCAATTTCGTATATTCAAATTAGGAATTTAAACTATTTGACCTTAATGTAATTATTGATGCAATTGTATTTATAATAGTAATGTAACAATTGGCTTTCTATTTATTTTGTTTTTTCCTTTTTCCTCTCCTCTATTTTTTAATTCAGTGGGGATTTTCTTATAGTTTGATTTTAATATCCATTATTGTTTATTATATATACACCTTTTTTACTCTCAGTTTTATAATATACTTGATTACCTTATCAGTTTATCTTATAAATAACATATGCCACTTTACAAATAATGAAAGAACTTTGCAACCATATATTCCCATTTCTTTCATCCTATTCTTTTTACTACTGTAATATATTTTGCTTTCACATGTGTTTTAAATCAAACAATATGCTGCAATTGCTTTTTGCTTTGGATTGTCAATCATCTTTGGAAGTGTTTCAAATAAGAAAAAAGTCTCATATTGAATGCTCATTTTTACTATTTCCACATTTTTTCAGTTGTGTATGGTTAAATGCAAATTTTCGTTTGCTATCATATTTCTTATAGCTAAAAAATTCCCTTTGACATTTCTAATAGTGCAGGAACTATTCATTTCATTTTCTTTTGTCATTATTTTACTTTTATTTCTGAAAGCTGTTTTTACAAAGTATGAAAATCTGGGTTGATAGTTTTATTCTAAAGTAGCTTAATGATATTGAATATTTTCTGATTTGTATAGTTTTTGACAAGCAGCTTCTTGTAATGCTTATCTTCATTTATATATATGCAAAATTTCTTATTTCTATGGTTCCATCAATATTTTCTTCTCATTTAATTTTTGATGAAATCTTTGCACATATGTATATCAGAGTTGACATTTCAACTTCTGAGTCATTTGTTGCTCTGCTTCTGTTGACTGATTCATTTTCTTATAATAGGTAATTTTTTCTTGCCTTTTTGTACATATTTTAAGTTATATATTTTACTTTTTAAGTTTTATACCCCTTAAGAATTCTAGCCATCCTATGTGTAAAATCAGCCCAGGCAGAAAACAATCATAGGTAGGCACAACTTTTCTTCTCTCAGGTAATAGCAAAGGGAGTTGAGTCAATTACTCATAAACTGTACTGGTGTGGAATTGTATTATTGCTCTTTGGAAGTGAGAGATTATCTCCTGCTGTCCTCAGAGAACTCAGCATCCTGTAGAAAACCCACCCCTTTAACAGTTGAGGTTCTTAGTCCAACAACCCCATCATCCCCAGGAAACATGGGACACTGAAACTCCCAAGAAGCATGAGATGCTAGCAAAACCTTTATTTTGGGGACAGCTGTATCTGGGAGATAATCAGTTACCTTTTTGTGAGGATAGGAGGTTCTACAGTTGCTTATGTATTATTATATTCAGCGTCATCAGTCACTTTCTTAGCTTAAATCACTCTTTGAGACTTACTGGCTAAATACGTCTGCACAACATATTGGATACTTTCCTTAAGCCTTCATAACCTTACCAGCACTAATCTATATAGCAATAGCCTCCATTTCACATGGCTGGACTGACAGAGCCTGGGGGCTGCTGATTGTGCACTTGCCCCCCTATCGCTGTTCACATCATAGCATTTTCCCATGGAAATATTTCTTCCAATCAAAATTATTTTGATTGTTAAATCAAGAAGTATGGCATATATCTAAAACAATTATTTTCACAATGTATTGAACAGTATCAGTTATAACTACTTCATTTTATATAGTGTGTAGAATGTACTCAAATATAGTGTGATGCAATTTATTTCAAGGCTCACAATGATGTAGCCAGTGACTTGAAAAAGAGTCAACCATGGTAAGAAACCACTGATGATCCTAAGAGGAGATGAAGGTCCAATATAAGCAAACCATTAGGAGCAGAAGGGCTAGTGCCCCATGTCACATGACCTCTTTGCAAGATAAATGGGCTAGTCTTTGGCAATAGTTACAAGCCTTGTATACAGTGGTGACTTCATTAGAAACAGAGCATCTCTTTTTATTTGTCAAATATAGTAATTCTTCTTTGACTACTAGAAAGATTCTCTATGGTCAATCAGTTCCCATAGTTTACATAGTTTCAGAAAACAGGCCTCTGGATTTTGTCAGCATCAATCAGTCCCTCATCTTCTAGAGGCATATGATAGTGCCATTCTGGCCTGATGACTAACAGTACATCATAAAACTTTTAGACATTAAGAGGAGAGGCATTGAGCTAATTTTTACCTACACACTGGTGGAAAATTGTAGGGCAGTTTGTGGACGTGCCTCCAACAGAAGAATTTTCTGTAGCACTTTAAGAGTAATCACAGTGACCGGGCGCGGTTGCTCAAGCTTGTAATCCCAGCACTTTGGGAGGCTGAGATGAGAGGATTGCCCGAGCTGGCAGGTTCAAGACAAGCCTGGGCAACATGGTGAGACCTCGTCTCTAAAACAAATCAAAATCTTAGCAGGGCGTGGTAATGGGCGCCTGTAGTTCCGGCTACTTAGATGGCTGAGGTGGAAGGATTACTGGAGCCCAGTGGGTTCATGCTGGGGTGGCCATGAGTGTGTCACTGCACTCCAGCCTGGATGACAGAGTGAGACTTCAATTCAAAAAAAACAAAAAACAAAACAAAAAACAAACAAACAAACAAAAAACAAGTATCCACAGTACAAGCATGTAACCACAATTTCAATTATACAACTTTACAGCAATCTATTGTATTGGCTCAAAGATCTCACTCACAGGTCACTTTAACTTTTTGATTATCTTTATTACAAATTTTGCATAGACAATTTACATTAAACACATATTAAAGAGTTTAACCCAGGCAGTTCAGGGGTTGCAGTACAATTGCCAAGATACCTTATTATATCCTTAGCTGAGAGCTTAGAAAATTCAGGAGAATGCAAAGGAGGATAGTCTGCCAGGGTGGCTGGAGCAACAGGAAGGCGTCTATCCTTAAAATGCTGAGAATAAAGTAATGGAAGAAGATGAGAATATGGATGCAAAATGAACAGCTTCATATCAAGAAGCTGAGATGAACACTTACTTTGGGTTTTAAGTGGCTGACTGTTCAGCATCAACAAATAAACTTTTAAGAGAAGCCAAGATACTCTTTGGATAACTGGTTTCAATGCTACACTTTGTTGCTCAATCTCTAAACATTTACTAACAGGTAGCACACTTGATGACCTGATCCTAGGGAGTCTTCTCATATCCCATAACAGGGCCTATGCAGCCCCTTGACAGGTAGGACAATGGAAACCTTCATTGATCCCCCTTCCCTCCTTTGAATGAGAACGTGTGCTACCAGATTCCAGAGAGTCTTCTCATTCTCTCTAACTTGGTTCACTCTGCCTCTTCTAAGCTTTCTCTAAAATGATAGTGGGATCTAACTGACTCCATGTTGAGTGACAAATTTGTCAAGGCTCCATTAATGCCTAAAAGCAGTAACTGCTGCATCTGCTAAGTTGGCTTGTCATGTTTTCATAGATGTTTCTGGTAAAGAGTCAGTGAGCCCAATAGGTTAAGATAATGTATTACTTACACAGAAAAAACAAGTAAGATCAGTGTGATAGCTACTTTTCACCTTCAACAGGACCCAGCCTCAAACAGAAGAAACCAGAAGATGGCACACTGATAGGCTACTCTGTCACAGAGACATGCAAAAGATAACTCTACTCCCTGGGCAGAGGTGCAGACTGTAGAGCTTGCCCTGGAAAGTACTCTTCAAAAATGCATCTTGCTACATTTTCACTAACTTATGAACAATGGTGATGGTCTGTCAGTGTAGTCCAATCCATGACAGTGATAAGACTGGATGATGGTATCCTGGAGACAGCTCATAATGTGGTCCCAAAGCAACAGAACATTTTTCAGTTTTTTGGTTTCTCTACCCAGAGTCGATCAAGAACTGCAATCAGGCTGTCTGGCAAAGCTGAATTCTTATCTGGAGTGTAGATCCTCTTATAAGAATAGTCAGATTGTTGACAGAATTATATCCTTGTGGTTGTACAGGGAAGAATTTCTGGTCTAGAGGCAACCCTTCTTTATGGGCAGTTTACAGCATGGCTGTTTGTTTGTTTAGGGACACAGGAAGTGCATCTTCCCTTCAACAGGGATCTAGGTCCTCTTTAGAGTTTTCAGGTAAGTCAAGATCATCATGATAAATTTTCTTTAAATTAACTCAAAATCACCTAATTTGGGAACTTAGTTGCATCTTTAAAAAGCCTCTTTGCCTTTGCCATATTCCAATTACAGGTATGATATCTATCATCTTCACTAATTTTTCTCATACGCAAAGGAGGAGACTATTCAGAAGGTGTAGACTAGAGAATAGGAATCACAGGGATTGTCTTAGAATGTGCATAGTACTGCATGTTTGAGTACAATGACCAGGACTTTCAGGATGACCAGTCATGTGATCTATGCTATGCAATGTATCCATTTTGAAACTTTTTCCCTCAGTTGTAAAAAAAAAAAAATCAATATTTTTCATGTACTATCATGTTAACATATACAATTTTTTTGCATAATATTTTTCAGAATGTGCTAAGAAATTATAGATATCATTACTAGGAGTAGTGTCATACATCTAGCAGTAGCAAAGTAATAAGCTAGTCGTACAATTTCTCTACACATTGCCTCATAACCAAAGTCCTCACATATTCTATATTATCTTATGACAAAGTAAGACTTTTAATCTATTTTAATTTATTTGTAAATTAAAATTTCTTTTATTGATACATTTATTAATCACATGAAGGGAGGTTTTTAGGCATAAATCTAGAACAAAAGGTTGTCCCACTCTGAGTATCAATTTCCTGATTTCTAAAATGATCTAACTACATATGTGATCTCTAAATCTCCTTCCAACCCTGAATAGTTTCAGAATCCAAACTTAGATTAAATATGTTTTTATAGCATCATAAAAGAAATTTTAAAAAATATAATAGCACTTCATAAAATTATCTTTAATTTTTATATAATACTCTTATTTTAAAGAAGCTTAGACTAGATAATTAATATTAGCATCTTATAAATATCTAAACTTTACTTATATAGTTGAACTTGGATCAACTCTATTTCTCTAATTTCTCTGGTGTATTCAATTATCTTCCTCTATTATGGTGGATTTTGAAATTTTCTATTGGCCATCTGTCTTAACCCAGAGATAAATCTCAGCCCATTTGGAATCCAACAGATGAATGCATCAAGCTTATCTTAATCTTCTACCAAATTGATATTCTTTTTTTAGAAAAGAGTAATAAAATGTCTTATGCTTAAAATAGAATTTTATCGTTCTTGAAATAATGGCTTTCCAAATTACCGATTAAAAATTGAAAATATTGTATAAAAAGTCCTTATTTTAGTATATTGTGTATCATTATTATATACAAGAAGAAAAAGCTTTAATATTAGATATTTTAATTAATCTGAAACAAATAATATTTGTGTCATAGTACAAGTAAACTAAGTGTTTGTGTTATAGTACAAGAAAACTTCAAGTATTTAACTTGCAATAGCTTAATGAATCTTTTGAAATTTTTAATCCATTTTACCTATAATTTGCTGCCTATAATCTAATTTTTAAAAATGTATGCCTGAAATTTAGGCTAGTATTTTAGTTTTGCTAGTATATATACTGTATGTATAATGCATATTATTTTAGATCTTTCTCTCACTGTCTCTAATGGTTCACTATTAAAATCTTGAATTTAAAAGCTTATAGTATGAAAAAATATAAAATAGAAAAAACAGGTATAATTTTAACAATGTAACCTTAAGAATTTTTTACCTTGTTTTTCTTGACACTAGATATTTCATACACAAAGCATGATTAATGATACATCTTTCACAGAGTTGTTATGAAGAATAAATAATCTATAACCTATAAATGCACTTACACAGCATTTGACATATTTTACTTACTCAATTACGCAATAAATAGCACCAAAATATTTAAAGTTCTTTACAACTTAATGTCTTTTTGTTTTATTTTTTGGGGGTGAAGTTAGTTGTTTTGGTTTTATAACTTCTGACCTAAATGTTGCCTTAGATTCATGTTTACCAAACTCCCTACACATAAACACAATAATAGAAAACAATTTAGGTCCAGCATAGAGCCTCACGTCTGTAATCCCAAAACTTCAAGAAACTGAGGTGAGTGAAGTGTTTGAACCTAAGAGTTTGAGGTCAGCCCCGGAAACATTGCAAAACCTAGTCTCTACAAATAATAAAATTAGACAGACATATGACTTTTGCGTGTAGTTCTGGCTACTATGAAAGCTGAGGAGGAAGGATCACCTGAGTTCAGGAGTTGGAGGCTTCTCTGAGCCATCACCATGTGATGGAGCCTGGGCAACAAAGTGAGATTGTGATGAAAGGAAAGAGAGAGAGAGGGGGAGAGAGAAAGAGAGAGGGAGAGAGAGAGAAGGAGGAGGAGGAGGAGGAGGAGGAGGAGGAGAAGAAGAAGAAGGAAGGAGGAGGAGGGAGGGAGGGAGGAAGAGGAAAGGGAAGAAAAAAAAACAACTTAGAAAATAAAACAAGAAGAAGGACACATATACATAATCTGACACAAGCGGTAAGAAGCATTCATAAGAGCTTTATTACAAAGCTTCAACTTGGAGAACGTGGATGTGGAGTTGGGGACAACACATAAGGCCCATTGTGTTCATGATAGAAAATAATGAAAGCAGGACTAAAGATAACGTACATATTTGTAAGCCATTTTTATTTTGGCAAAACTGATCTCATTGGAAAAATATGGCTAAATATTTACTCACTGCAAGCATGGAATCAGATTTGTAGCTGCAAATAAAAAAAAAAATTGTGCATATGAAACAATGTTCCAACCCAGAAAACTAATTTTTCACCATGGTATCCATAGTTCCTCATAGTAAAGTATATGGGACTAAATTAAGACAAGGATCTTTCCTTCATCACTACAGATAGGCTTTTCCTGAGGGGTTCAGAGTGAGTGCACATTAGCAGACTGCAAATGAAAGGGCAGGTGTATCAAGTTTGGGGTTGTCAATACCCAGGGTTACTCTCGTATTTTGTAATTGAAGGACTAAAACTAGTACCAAAGTTCACATTCAACCTTGCAATGCAGATGATTCAAAGCACAACATTCTAATGTGTTCAGATAAAGAATAAGGAAAATTATGGTGATTCCACATTAATGTATCATTTTTATCAAATAAAATGCCAAATATGCACAGAATTGTACCCATTTAAAATAGATTTAACAATAATACAAACATCATGCATATACATATGTATCTAAGTACATGCAATCCTATTAAATAACATACATGTGAAAGTACATGCATGTGTAAATAAAACTTTAGAAAAACTTGTTAGAAGCTGAATAATTTTTTTTGTTGTTTTAAAGACATAAATACAGTATATCAAATATTGAGAAATTTATTGATATATATCTTAGGAAATATAAAAAATGATTTAGATCATAATTTTTTTTTCCTTTAGGAAAATTAAAGAGAACAAGGACACAACTAAATATTTGATTAATAATGAATGAAGAAAACAACATGAGACTGAAAAAAAGAGAGAACTGATGGGGCTAAGTATATCTATTCAGGTGAAAGTTCATATAATTGCTATACCCATCTTGTTTGCTAAAAGTGACAATGTCAAAAAAATGTAAAGAAATAGCCTGGAAGAGAGGCTTGTGAGAATCACAATTTCAAAGGAAATGTACAAAGCAATTGCAATGATTACAGAAAAAATGAGAGAACTGTAAGACTGACAATTAAATATCTACATAGGGATAATTGGTATAAATTTAAGAACATTTATATACTGACTTTAAAAATAATGTCAAGCCTTACAAAAAGTTCTTGAGATAAAGACATGAATGTTCAGATAGGAAGTACTCACTATACTTCAGGAAAATGAAATTAACAGCAACAATGGAATACATTATCAATGGTTAATTAAAGTTTATGGTAAAATTTGAAACATTTTACACTATGAGAAATGTTGAAGTTAATTTAAAATAAGAAAAAATGACCTCTGAATAATCAATAAAACAATATAAGAGAAAATAAATATCTACCACACTTTGAAAGTATGTGACCTCAAAATTTTGTATTGCATCATGTTATATAAATGAATAAAGGGAAGAAAAATACATTTTAAAATATACAACAAGTTAGAATGTTATTGTATATATAGCTTTATTAAAAACTGGATTTGAAAACAGAATTTTCTGCAACCATACCACCTTGAACACACACAATCTTTTCTGAAAACATAATCTTATTAAACAATATACAAAATGAAAGTAAAGAATTACATGCATATGGAAATGAAACTTTAGAATAATTTTATAAGAATTAAAGACATATAATTACAGAATTAAATTTAATTCAGTGAGGTACTTATGGTTATAAAACAGAGTGCTAATAATACACTTAGAAAATAATAGTACACAAATGAAGTTTTAAATAAAATAATTATAGCCTTTGTGTATGTTTGTGTGTGTGTGTGTGTGTGTGTGTGTGTGTGTGTGTGTGTGTGTATGCATGTGCTTCTAAGATGCCAGGCAATGCCACAAGATCTTGAAAATAATTAGAGAAATAAATTATAGTGTATTTGAAAGTAATTGAAAATTAATATTTACATGAAATCAAATACAGCTAAATTTGATAAAATAGTTACATAGTCGAACTAGATTTGTAAATGTCTGCATAATATCCTATATCTGTTAAATTTCCCATGAGTGTGGATCAGGAATCTGCATTATAAATAAGCTGCAAGAATATTTTATGACCACAAAAATTTGAAGACTATATTTCTTCGTAAGTGGGTAACTTCATAGGTAACTAAAATGAATAATAGAGGACCATCCCATAAAAGTATCCAGGATATTAAAAAAATAAAACCAAAATATTATCTGAAGCAGGTAGTTTTTAAATTAAAATTTTGACTATGAGCAGGATTTGTTTAGTGTATGAGGGTGTAGGGACACACCTTTCTTTATGTGACATTTAGAAAGTAAAACATTCAATGACCACAAACTTAACAATTCAACCAAGGAATGAATATTTGGAGAAAACTGGCATGAAACATTTTTGCTACTGTCATAGTTAATCTTCCTTTTTCTTAACAGTGAAATTAATTTACCTCATTAGCAATATAAGCTAATATGTGTGAAAATTTCATTGATGTTTCTGAATTTCAAATACCTTTAATTTCTTATCATGAACTTAATCTCTTACAATCATCTTATGTTAATTAGCTTTTGATATTTAGAATATTATTTAATATTTTAAAAGTTGTATTTTCTTTTAGAAAAGTATAAGAATAAACTTAACACATGGTTTCATCTATTCTTTCTTAATTAATTGATTTAATTCAGTAATATCTAGTAAAAATGTTATTAACTGCAAGATATAGACTGGAAGTTAAAAATAAATAAGACTTAGTCCTGCCTAATTAATCACAGGTAGAACATTCACCATTTAGATGTTGTCGAAACTTCCAAATATAATTTACTTTATATGGAGGGCCATACAACTGAGAGTATGTAATAAAATCTGTTTTAGAAATTAAATTTCTAGCTTTTTAAATATACTGTATTGTAACTCTCATGTTATAATTGATGACTGAGTATTAATTAAATAGTGAATACAATGGAAAAATATTTTACAACTGGTATGCTAAAATATAGGTCACTTTGACACAAAGAAATAATAGCTTTCTGTGAACCAAGAATTAATGCATAAGCAAAATTGCACATGGCCTTTTCAGAAATAAACTTCACAATTTTATTCATTATCAGTTTCCAGGAATTTTTAATATACTATATGAAGTTAAGATTACAAATTCTATTGGAAGTGAAAGGATCCAGAATAACACCAAAATTTGGAAGCATTGTGCTACTTTTCACATGACAACTACAAACATGACTATTCTACAAATAATAAAATGAATTCTTACTTTTTACATGATAGCACTTGTATCATGATTCAAAAACTCATTAGATTATTTACACTATTAGCAAAACATATCTGCAATGCAAATAACACTTTAATATAATAAACACATGGAAATTTGACTCTTAAAAGGCAGTATGTGTGGAACATGATTTTTATTTCATGCTCTAAATAGCTCCAAAGGTTTATTCTATTTGGTTATAGACAACTCACTGAATAGAACATCTCGATGTATGTAGTAACTGCTCCTCTTAAATTTTCTGAATGACAAACATATTCCTCCTCTTTTAAAATATTTGTTTCATTCCTATATGATGCCAGCTTCTTTCAATTGCTCATGACTCTCTGACCATAAAGTTTCATTTTTATTTTGCTTATTAGTAACTTTTTTATCTTCCACCTCTTTTTTCCATAAAAAAAAGAGAGAGAGAGAGAGAGAGAGAGAGAAAGGAAAATCCTCATAAACGAAGTAAAGCCAAAAAAAAAAAAAGTCAGTAAGTCTGACAATCTGGGGGTTGAATATGTAGGTAAGTAGAGTTCTTGATCAACATGCTAGGTTGATAATTTGTTGAAGAATAGGGGAAAGTGGACTTCTGGCAAGATGGCAATGGGGCAGTTTGGTCTGTGAGACCTTCTGCAAAAGAGAACACCCATAAAGACTCTTGCTATCTCCCAGGGGATCCAGTTCTCACTGCTACCAGCCTGCTCTTTGCACGCTGCTTGGCTGCTGCCTCATCTGCGACCGCCACCGCTGCAGATGCCACTATCGCTGCCACCTCCCCCAAGCACTGCACCACTGAAGCCACAGGCACCGCTGCCACTGCCATGCCCCACACCTCACCTGACACCTGGCTTGTGGAGCTCCTCCCATGCACCGCACTGCTGAGGTGGTGGCTGCCACTGCCACCACTGTTGCCTGCTCCCTCTTGCCTTGGACGGCTCTCAGCTCCTGTCCCCGTGGAGTCCCATGTCCCCTCACCTGCTGCAACGCTCCATTCAGTCCGGAGTGAGTAGCCCAATGCTACTCTGGCCTGCATCACCCAGCAGTCTCACATTCTATATTCTACCTTCCCCAGCTCTAGTGGGCTTCAGTGAAAAAAGAGATCAGCTGGAGACATGAGACCAGCTCCACCCAGCTTGGCCCATGCCCCAGCTTGGGATCCACGGTAACATAAACACGGGAGGGACAGAAGCCCCTCTCCCATTCTAGATAGACACAGGCCAGATCTGAGTGGCAGATTTGGCAGGCAGCTCAGGTCGATCCACCATCCACAGCAGGTCAGAGGCAACTGACCCTAACTGTGAGCAACTCCACCAGCCTGCAATGAGAGCTAGAAATCAGAGCTGAAAGGACATTGTAGTTAAAGGAAAAGTCTCAGAGTGTGCTTAGTTCCCTTGTTCTAATGTTTTTTAAAATCCTTTGTTTTCTTACCCATCGTTTTTTTCTCTCTTCTCTCTCTTCTTACTGTTACCAATAATGTTTTCATACTTCCTTTGGTTCTGTTAGTTTACTGACTTTATTTAATTTTATTTTATTTTTTTCTCTTTAGACTTCATGTTTGTATAGAGGAATAGTACACCAATAAGGAAGTTGGTTAGCTTGTATTTCTGTATGATTGTATGTTTTAGTTTTCTTGTATGTTTGTTGATTTGTTTGTTATTTTTTTTACTTGTTTCTGTCTTTGTGTCTTTTTTCATTTGTTAGTTGGTACATTTGTCTGTTTTTTCTCTTACTCTTCTCTCACTCCACCTTCCTCTTCCCTCCACTCCCTGTTCCATTCTTTTCCTTTACTTACCTCATTTTGCTTTCAGGGAGTAAACCTCTAACCCCATTGCATGAACAGATTGCAATGCAGTGGGAAGTGGTTTCCAGATTATCCACATACCTGTCAGTGGATACTAGAATATCCAGATAGGTTTTGAATCACAGCTCCCCCTTAATTAAATCTCAAAACTGCCAAAAGGATCATCCCCAACCTACAGTCCAGCTTCAGAATTAAACAAAGCCAGAGGATATACATGAGGAAAAATAGGCGATTGAACAAACAGAAGTAAAAGCAATCCCTCCATCCTGAACAACAGAATTAAAAGTGGGGAGGAAAACCTACACAAATGAAGAAAAATCAAAAGAAGAATATAGGTCATGCACAGATCCCTGGGAGGTCAGATACTGAGAAAACAGACTTTGGAAGGCAAACAATGAAGAGCTCCCAGAATGACTGATCACATACAACAAACCCAGACACGAAGACATTAATAGAATAAAAAGAATTGAGAGACAAGAGGAAAATAGAAAGGAGTTGATAACTGAAATAACAGCAATAAGAAATACTGTGATTGAAATAAATAACAAACTAATAAGCATGGAAAGAAGAATTAACCAAGCAGAAGAAAGAATATCAGAGCTTGAAGACCAAAATATAGAACTAACCCAAACTGTCAAAATATACAAAAGAAGCTTAAAAAGACAGAACAAAACCTTCAAAGGATGAATGATTACTTCAAGAGACAGAACCTAAGAGTAATTGGACTTCCTGAGGCAGAAAGAGACATAGAGACCACCCTGGAACAAACATTCCATGAAATTATCCAAGAAAACTTCCCTGAACTCATCACTGATGCAAAAATTCAAACACAAGATATTCAGAGAACCCCTACAAGATAACAAATAAGAAGACCAACACCCAGGCACAAAATAATTCACCTAAACAAAGTAGGTAAAGAAGAAAAAATCCTAACATCAGCAAGAGAAAAAGGTCAGACTACCGACCAGGGAAGACCAATTAGAATAGCAGCAAATTTCTCTACAGAAACACTTCAGGCTAGGAGAGTTTGGATCCCAATTTTCAAAGTCCTCAAAGATAAACAATTGCAACCAAGAATAACCTACCCAGCCAAGCTAGCATCCTCAATGAGGGAGAATTAAAATCTTTCCCAGACATCCAATCCCTAAGAACTTATGCTGCCTCCAGGCCAACTCTACAAGAAACACTTAAGAAAGTATTAAACACAGAAGAAAAGGAGAAGAGAACAATAATGTTCTTCACAATAGTACAGTAAAAAGATGGAAAACACACATGAATCAACTCAAAAACCGAAAGAAAGACAACAAACAAATAGGAACAATAGCAACTCTATAAGAACCTCATGACAGAGATAAACCCTCACATTTCAATAATTATCCTGAATGTGAATGGACTAAATGCACCACTGAAAAGACACAGAATGGTGGACTGGATAAGAAACCATGATCCCACTATTTGATGCATCCAGGAGACTTATCTCACTACAAGGGATGCACACATACTTAAAGGTAAAGGATGGGAAACGAGTTTCCAGGTAAATGGATCACAAAAGAAGGCAGGAATTGATATCGTAATATCAGACAAAACAACCTTTAAGCTATCAAAAATTTAAAAAGATGCAAAGGACACTACATAATGATAAAATGTTCAATCCATCAACAAGAAATATACATCCTAAAAAATATAAGTGCCCAACATAAGAGCACCAGCATTTATAAAGCAAATACTGAATAAACTAAAAAATGATATTGGCTCTAACACTATTACAGCAGGGGACTTGAATACCCCACTGAGATCCCTAGATAGATCATTGAGGAAAAAAATCAACAATGAGATCCAGAGCCTAAACGTGACACTTGACCAAATGAACTTAGTAGATACCTACAGATTATTCCACCCAACAACCACAGAATATACATTCTACTCATCACCACATGATACATAATACAAGATCGATCACATCTTTGGCCATAAATCAAGCATAAACAAATTTCATAGGGTTGAAATCTTGCTATGCACATTCTCAGACTACAATGGAATAAAAATAAATATCAAAACCAACAACCTTTCCCCAAAGCCCACAAAGACATGGAAACTAAAAAGCATGATGCTGAACAATGACCGGGTCAACACTGAAACCAAAGAAGAAATTGAAAGATTCCTGGAAACAAATGAAAATGAATAAATATCTTACCAAAACCTAAGGGATGCCATGAAATTAGTTATAAGAGGGGAATTTATATCTCCATGAGCACACATCAAGAAAATGGAAAGATCACAAGTGAAGAGTCTAACAAATCACCTAAAGGAGCTGGAAAGAGAAGACCACCAAAACACCAACTTTAGCAGAAGAATCCAAATCACAAAAATAAGAGCCCAAATACGGGACATAGAAGACAAAAATATCATAGAAAACATCAACCAAACAAAAAGCGGGTTCTTTGAAAGAATTAACAAGATTTGGTCCCCTAGCCAGAATGACCAAGAAAAAGAGAGAGAAAGTGCAAATAAACACAATCAGAAATACAAAAGATCAAATTGCAACTGTCATGAAAGAAATACAAAAAATGATCAGAGATTCCTATGTACACCTATATGGAAACAAACTTGATAAGCTAGATGAAATGGAGGACTTTCTGACATCACACAACCTTCCCAGGTTAAAACAAGAAGACATTGAGACACTAAATAGACCAATAACAACTCAGGAAATTGACTCTGTTATACAAAAACTACTACCCCAAAAAAGCCCTGGACTGGATGACTTTCCAGCAGAATTCTACAAAACATACAAGGAGGAGCTGATACCAATTTATTGAAAGTATTCCAGGCAGTTGAGAAAGGTGGAATTCTCCCCCAAATCATTTTACAAAGCTGACATCACACTGATACCCAAACCAGGTAAAGATCCAACAAAGAAAGAGAACTACAAGCCAATATCCCTTATAAACATAGATGCAAAAATCCTCAACAAGGTTCTAGCAAATCTGATTCAAAAACACATCTCAAAAATCATCCACCATGACCAAATAGGCATCATCCCCAGGATGCAGGGCTGGTTCTACATTCACAAGACCATAAATGTCCTTAAATACATCAACAGATGTATAAACAAGAACCATAATTATCTCATTAGATGCAGAAAAAGCTTGTGATAAAATCCAGCATCCCTTCTTTATAAAAACCCTCAAACACATAGGCATAGAAAGAAATACCTCAAAATAGTAAGTGCCATCTACGAAAAACCCACAGCTAACACATTGCTTAATGGACAGAAACTAGAATCATTTCCCCTGAAAACTGGAACAAGACAAGGCTGCCCACACTCACCCCTCTTGTTCAATATTGTGTTGGAAGTCCTAGCTCAGGCAATTAGATAAGAGAAGGAAATCAGAGGTATCCAAATAGGAAAAGAGGAAGTCACGTTATACCTCTTTGCTGGTGATATGATCCTATACCTTGTAAATCCAAGAGAATCTATCTGAAACCTGCTTGCACCAATAAAGGACTTTGGGAAAGACTCGGGGAACAAAATAAATGTGCAAAAGACAGTTGCATTCCTACACACCAACAACAAGCAGGTAGTGTCCCAAATAAAAAGCACAATCCCATTCACAATAACTATCAAAAAAATGAAATACTTTGGCATCTTCCTAACCAGAGAAGTGAAAGACCTTTACAATCAGAATTACAAAGCACTGATCAAATCCAAGAAGACACAAACAAGTGGAAAAATATTCCATGCTCATGGATAGGCAAAATCAACATTGTTAAGATGTCCAGCCTACCAAAGGCAATCTACAGATTCAATACAATACCCATTAAAGTACCAACATCATTCTTCTCAGACCTGGAAATGACAAAACAGAAATTTACATGGAAACATAAATGACCATAAATACCTAAAACAATCCTTAGCAAAAGAAACAAAGCAGGAGCTATTATACTTCCAGACTTCAAATTTTACTATAAGGCTACAGTAATCAAAACTGCCTGGTATTGGTAGAAGAACAATAATTAGCCTGAATGTGAAAGGTCTAAATGTACCACTGAAAAGACACAGAATGGCAAACTGGATAAAATATCATGAGGCAACAATATTTTTGTCTCCAAGAGACTCTTCTCACCAGAAAGGATACTCACAGACTCAAAGTAAGAGGAGGAAAGCAAAATATCAGACAAATGGAGCACAAAAGAAAGGAGTTGAGATCTTAATATCAAACAAAGTACCCTTTAAGCTATCAAAAATGTAAAAAGATACAGAAGGTCACTATATCACGATAAAAGGTTCAAGCTGCCAACAAAAAATATCCATCCTAAACATATATGTACCCAACACAGGAGCTCCAGCATTTATAAAGCAACTACTAAATAAACTAAAAAAAGATATTGACTCTAACACTATTATGGCAGGGGACTTGAATATCCCACTGACAGCCCTAGTTAGATCATCAAGGCAAAAAATCAACAATGAGATCAAGAACCTAAACTTGACACTTCACCAAATGGACTTAATAGATACCTACAGATTATTCCACCCAATAACCACAGAATATACATTCTACTCATCACAACATGGAACATACTCTAAGTCGACCACATCCTTGGCCATACATCAAGCTTAAACAAATTTCATAAGATTGAAATTTTGCCATGCATTTTCTCAGACCACAGTGGAATAAAAAAAATATCAACATAAAAAAAGTTCCCCCAAAGTCCACGAAGACATGGACAGTAAGCAACTCCTGGGTCAACATGGAATTCATAACAGAGATCAAAATATACCTGAAAACAAATGAATATGAAGAAACATCTTACCAAAACCTCTTGGATGCCATGAAAACAGTAGTAAGAGGGGGATTCATATTTCTACAAACACACATGAAGAAAATGGAAAGATCACAAGTTAACAGCCTAACAAGCCACCTAAAGACAGTGGAAAAACAAGACCACCAAAACCCTAACTTCAGCAGAAAAATCTAGATCACCAAAATAAAAACCCAAATCCAGGACATGAAATATAAAAAGATAATACAAAAAATCAGTGAAAGAAAAATCTGGTTCTTTGAAAGGAGAAACAAAATGGATGGTCCCCAACCAGAGTGACCAAGAAAAAGAGAGAAAAAATCCTAATAAGCACAATCAGAAACACAAAAGATGAAGTCACAACTGACCCTGTAGAAATACAAAAATTATCATAGACTATTATGTACACCTGTATGGAAACAAACTTGAAACCTAAAGGAAATGGATGACATAATGACATCACAACCCCCCACCTAGGTTGAAATAAAAAGAAATTAGGAACCTAAATAGACCAATAACAATCCAGGAAATTGACTATGTCATAAGAAAACTACCAAGACAAAAAAAAGTCCTGGGCCAGATTGCTTTCCAAAAGAATTCTACAAAACATACAATGAGGAACTGATACCAATCCTATTGAAAGTATTCTAGGTGATAGAGATAGATGGAACTCTCCCCAAATCATTTTATGAAGCTAACATCACATTGATACCCAAGCCAGGTAAATATCCAACAAAGAAAGAATTACAGGCCCATATCATTGATGAACATAGATACTAAAATTCTCAACAAGTTCCTAGCAAACCAGATTCAACAACACATATCAAAAATCATCCACCCCGCCCAAGTAGACTTCATCTCTGGGATGCAAGGCTGATTCAACATTCGTAAGACCATAAACATAATTAAACGCATCAACAGATGTAAAAACCAAAACCACATGATTATATCATTAGATGCAGAAAAAGCTTTTGATAAAATTCAGCACAACTTCTTGATAAAAACGACTGAATATTTAGGCATAGGTGGAACATACCTCAAAATAGTAAGGGCCATCTATGAAAAACCCACAGCCAGCATACTCCTAAACAGACAGAAATTGGAACCATTTCCCCTGCAATCTAGAACAAAACAATGATGCCCACTCTCACCCCCCCGTTCAACATAGTTTTGGATGTCCTAGCTAGAGCAATCAGAGAAGAGAAGGTGATCATGGGTATTCATATAGGAAAAGAGGAAATCAAATTATCTCTCTTTGCAGATGACATGATTCTATACCTCGAAACCCAAGAGAAACTGTCAAAAACTTCCTTGCACTAATAAAGGACTTTGGCAATGTCTCAGGGTATAAAACAAATGTGCAAAAGACAATCGCATTTCTGTACACCAACAATAAACAAACAGTAACTCAAATAAAAAGCACAATTCCATTCATAATATCCAACAACAACAACAACAAAAAATATAAATATATACTTTGGCATCTTCCTAACCAGAGATGTGAACGACTTTTACAATAAAAACTACAAAACAAGCCGGGCTCGGTGGCTCAGCCTGTAATCCCGCGCCTTTGGGAGGCTGAGGTGAGTGGATTGCCTGAGCCCGCAGGTTCGAGACCCACCTGGGCAGGCGAGACTTCATCTCTACAATAACTCAAAAAATTAGCCGGGCGTGGTAGTGCACGCCTGTAGTTCCAGCTACTTGGAAGGCTGAGGCGGAAGGATCGCTGGAGCCCAGCGGGTCGAGGCTGTGGTGGCCGGGAGCGGCCACTGCACTCCAGTCTGGGCAACAGAGTGAGACTCCAACTCAAAAAAAAAAAAAAAAAAAAACTACAAAACACTGCTAAAAGTAATAAAAGATAACACAAACAAGTGGAAAAATATTCCATGCTCATGGATTGGAAGAATCAACATTGTTAAGATGTCCATTCTACCTAAGGCAATCTATAGATTTAAAGCAATATTCATCAAACACCAGCAACATTCTTTTCAGACCTAGAAACAACAATACAGGAATTCATATGGAAACATAAACCATCACAAATAGCCAAAATAATCCCAAGCAAAAAAACAAAACAAAACAAAACAACAACAACAAAAAAGGAGGTATCACACTCCCAGACTTTAAACTTTATTACAAAAGTACAATAATCAAAACAGCCTGATATTGGTACAAGAACAGGCATATAGACCTATGGAATAGAACTGAGATTCCAGAAGCAAAACCTCAATTTCTCAATCAACTTATCTTCTTAAAAGCCTCCACCACCAACCATTGGGCAGTGGAGAACCTATTCAGAAAATGATGCTGGGAAAACTGGCTGACCACATGCAGAAGATTGAAACAGGACCCCTACCTATCCCCATACACAAAAATCAACTCTAAATGGATCAGATACCTAAATGTAAAACCTCAAACTATAAGAACCTTAGAAAAGGCAATCAATTACTGATCAAATCCCCAAGTGCCCATGCCAGAAGAGATAAGGTAGACAAGTGGGACTTTATCAAACTGACAAGCTTCTGCAAAGCCAGAGAAACCATCAAGAGAGCAGGGATACAGCCCACAGACTGGGAAAAAATATTTTTCAACTCTATGACTGACAGAGCCCTAACATCCAGAATCTACAAGGGACTCAAACATGCTGAAAAGAAAGAAACAAACAACCCCATTACAAAGTGGGCAAAATAAATGAATAGATAGTTCTCAAAAGAAGACATACGAGCTGCCAACAGATACATGATAAAATGTTCAGCCTCACTAGTCATCAAAGAATTGCATATCAAAACTACACTGAGATACCACCTAACTCCAGTCAGAATGGCTGTCATCAATAACTCAAAAAATAACAGATGCTGGAGAGGATGTGGCGAAAAGGGAACACTTCTACACTGTTGGTGGGAGTGTAATCTAGTATATCCTCTGTGGAAATCAGTGTGGTGATTCCAAAAAGTTCTAAAAATCAACTTTCCATATGAACCTCCAACTCCCCTACTGGGAATATACCCGGAAGAACTCAAATCACTCTATAATAAAGATACCTGCACACATATGTTTATCGCAGCATTGTTCACAACAGCAAGAACATGGAACCAGTCATGCTGCCCATCAAAAGAGGACTGGATTTTAAAAATGTGGTACATATATGATGGAATAAAGAACAAAATCATGACCTTTGCAGCGACCTGGATAGACTTAGACTAAGTCTATAATATGAGTGATTTTTCTCAGAAATAAAGAACTGAATATCAAATGTTCTCACTCATAGGTGGACCTTGAACAACTACCCCAACAATTCTATAAGAAAAGAATTGACAGTAGCGAGAAACTCCTGGGGCATGGAGAGGCAGGGAGGTGGGATTGGCAGTAGTGGGAAACTGTCTGGGGAAAGGGGGACATCAAAAAGGGTATCTACACAATGAATATTTGTTTACTTAACTCTGTATTGTACCCCATAATTTTAAAACAAAAAATAAAAGAAAATATAACCATAAGTGCATATGATCAAGAATTTGATCAATCAATCAATAGAAAGGCCTAGCATGGTGACTCACACCTATAATTCTAGCACTTTGGCAAGTCAAGGCTTGAGTATCGCTTGAGGCCAGGAGTTTGATACCAGCCTGGGCATATAGTGAGATCTCTTCTCTACAAAAAAGCAAAATAATCAGCTAGGCATGGTGGCGTGTGCCTGTAGTCCCAGCTGCTGGTGAAGCTGGGGCAAATGGTTTGCCTGAGGCTGCAGGGACCCATTTTCACGCCACTGTACTCCTTATGACAGAGTGAGACTCTGACTCAAAAATAATAAAATAAAATATCTCAAGTGAAAATAATAATAAATAGAAAAGTCTATACTAAATTTCTATTAAAATATTTTATTATGCTTAATGAACAGGTTAAAGAGCATATACTTTTTTGCAAGTGTCCACTTGTGCATGTGTATATTAAGGTATATTAGTTTGTTATGAATAACCTCTTTGTTTTTCTATCTGCCTTTTAAAGGAGTTTTTAAGCTACAAAATTCCAGACATAAACTATATAATTAAAGTTTTTAATAAGAACAGCTCTAAAAATAAAGAATAAAAGTCTTCCTATGGCCTGAACTTTTCTGCCTTTTCTCACATCATTTTTTTTTCTTTCATTTTGAGCTTTCCAATTCTTCAACGTGCCTTTTCTCTTGTCTACATATTATTTTTTGCTGTAATATTTATCTTTCTCCCAAATTTACCCATAATCTTTTCCTTTTATAATGCATGTTATACTTTTTATCTTTATATTTATGATGTGATTATTAGTTCAGTTTATGTGGTATTACCTAGAATGTTAGCTTCATGGTTTCATGTGAGAACTCACCATGAGTTCCCTAGTCCTAGACTAAAGTCTTGCACAAGGTATATAGTAATCCACTGTTAATATTGGGTTATGGTCCATGATCTCTAGAGTATGCCTGAGACTTCCAGAGCATTGACCTTACATATTCTATACTTTTTCCTATGCATACTTTAATAAAATTTAATTTATAAATTAGGCACAGTAAGATATTAACAATGATAATTACTTATAAATATAATAATTATAAAATATAATATAATGAAAATTATATAAATATGGTTTCTCTCTCTCTCGCAAAACATCTTAACTAAAACCACGGAAAACAAAATCACAGATAAGTGAACACTACTATATATCTTTAACTATTTGCTGAATGAATAAATAATAACATTTAATAGCTAACTCAACTTTTCTTTGCTAAATGATTTTTTTCTGAATTGAATATCTTGTTTTATGTGGTTTGTGTATAATTGGTGAAGGAGTAACTATGTAGTTTTAAATTAAATTAGATTTGGCCTAAAGCTGCCTTCATATCCTGAATTCATATGTAGCAAACTGCAACCTAATATAAGGGAATGTAATCTTGTAACAAGCAGATGTGTCTCAGCCTTTCACCACAGCCAAACTTCACCAATCACAGGCTGTCAACTGCTCAGACCATGTCCATGCAAGACAAATGCTTCATTACACCATGCCCTAATAAAGCAAACACTCAGCTGTAACCAATCAAGATATTTATGTATGTTACTTTCTTCTTTCATCTGTAAATTCTGCTTGCCCACCTGCTGGGTGGAGGTCTCTGAATCTCCCTTGGTTCTGAGTTCTGCCTGATTAAAAATTTGTTTTTTGCTCAAATAAACTACTAAATTGAATTTGTCTATTATATTTCTCTTAATGATAGACACACCAACACAAAATATAGTTTATTTTCTCAACTTTAATATTTTTACACTGTGTTAAAAGTTATCAATATTTAGTCAATAATTTAAAAATCCTACTTAATGAATACACTTAAATGCATCATATTTGAACTACATACCCTTAAATGTAGTACTCATATGCTTTTTTATCTTGTTCACTTAGATGATGAAACACTTCAGTATAGATTAAGTTATGCTATCTTTACAGCATTCTTCTGCAATTTTTTGGACATGGAAGTCTCTCAGTTTTCAAAATGAGGATAGTGATGTTTACGGCAATTAAGTAACTAGCCAAAAGTCACACTGCTTCTAAAAATAACTTAATTTTTTTTAAAGTGTAGATAAAATTAAACTCTTTTTAGTTCCACCACACATCTGTTATTATTATATAGCTGTTATTTCAGATGTGTTCATGGCCACTTTGTCTTTCATGCCTAGGAAAACATCATCTGTTACAGGCAGGAGAGGCTGGTTGGCAGCTTCTGGTCTAATTTTACCGTACTTATGCTGGTAAATAGAATTGCCACAAGAGGGCACAGTGACCTATGAAACTCATTGTTTCGCTATGCTTTTGCTTCAAATTTATTTGAAGTGGGAGAGAGAGAAATGGAGAAGGCAAGAGAGAGGAGGCAGAAATACTTTTAAGTAAATTCCAGTAATTTTTAATTCTGGCTTTGCAAGCAAGCTGATCAGCAATTTAAAGCACTTTTGTCATTAAGCTAGAAAAATATAAATTCTACACAGATTAGAGATATTTAAGAAAATTTGTCACAAACATTTATTAATAAATAGATTATGGATTTTACATCCATAATATGCTTTCATGTGGTTATTTTTAATTTTTATTTTTCCAGGGAAGAGCGTGAACGCAGTACCCCACTATTGCAAATTATGCAGTCGAGTTTCCCACATTTGGGGAAATTGCAGGGGTCAGCACATCCGGAGTGCAATGGATAAGCCTCTCCCTGGGAAAACCACCTTCGTGATCGTGGTATCTCCCCTGCCAGGTAAGTATTCATGTGATTGTTATGAAGTTAACATGTTTGGTCTAGAAGAAGCACAACTGGACTATTCTGGCTTTTTTTTTTTTTTTCCTGTTCTGTATACCCTTCATGTCAAGCTCAGTTTTCATCTTTACTGGAAGTCTTTCTTTCATAAACTAATATCAGCGCTAAGAGTTATTTTCTACTCCTCATGAACATTAATAATTCCATTATCCATCTGTTCATTCTACCAATATGTTGAGTGAATTTTAGGTATTAGACACTGTGGTGAGATGAGAATGAGGAAGTCTTAAGACAATAGCTTGAAGGTATCAAAGTCAGGCAGAGATGAAAGAAAAATAATTTTTAAAAAACAGAGGGGGGCTTATTAACAATCATTATTTTACAGATGAGATAACTGCATCATGATTTTAAGTAATTTCCCAAAAATCACACTTTCAATTTGACTCTAAAGCTTATGCTTTTTCTTCCAACACTCCAATAAGTTCATGGATTTTTAATTTGCTCACAGCTATTTGAGAATCAGATCCTCAAGTAGTATATATCAAATGCAGTAGAAGCAGATTAACAATTGTTATACATCAGTATTTGATATAATTCTCTCTATCTTTAAAATTTTGGGGAAGGCTGGGCGCGGTGACTCTTTTATCCCAGCACTTTGGGAGACCAAGGTGAGAGGATTGCCTGAGCCCATGGGTTGGAGATCAGCCTGGGCAACTTGGGGAGACCTCGTTTCTACAATAAATTAAACAATTAGCCAGGCATGGTAATGGGCACCTGTAGTTCTGGCTACTTGAAAGGCTGAGGTGGAAGGATCATCTGAGTCTGGCAGGTTGACGCTGTGGTGGCCATGAGTGTGCCACTGCACTCCAGTCTGGGCAACAAAGTGAGACCCCCAACTCAAAAAATACAATAAATTACAATAAAATTTTGGGGAAATTCCATTGTAATAAGTTACAAAATTTTCTTTTACTCTTGATGTAAACACTTTTAAGAATCATACAATTTCCAAATTTATTCATGTAAAATGAAATAATTAGTTTAAATTCTAACAGTTTTTGGTTATATACTTTGTGTGATAAACTCTATGAGAGCAAACTTGAAAGCCAATTAAATGAGTGTAATGGGCCAGGCACAGTGGCTTAGCCTGTAATCCCAGCAGTTTGGGAGGCCGAGGTGACAGGATTGCCTGAGCTCAGAGGTTCAAGACCAGCCTGGGGAACATGATGAGACATTGTCTCTACAATAAATCAAAAAATTAGCTGGGCATGGTGGCATGTGTCTGTAATTCCAGTTACTTGGAAGACTGAGGCAGAATGATCGCCTGAGCCCAGCAGGTCGAGGCTGTGTTGGCCGTGAGTGTGCCACTGCCCTCTAGCCTGGGTGACAGAATGAGACTCCCAACTCAAAAAAAAAAAAAAAATATTAATGTAATGATCAACTACAAGGAGGACTTCACAGAGGATGTTCTGGTAGAACTATTTTAAAGGCTTTGGAACTCATTCTTTTTAAAAGAGGAATTAAGATGATTCCAAGAAGAAAACCTTATATGAGACATGGCATGGAGATAAGAAATTAAAATGAGTAATGATATATTTGCACAATTTACAGAAGATAGTAGTTAGATTAATTTACAAAATAGTAGAAACAGTGATCATTCATTTAAAATTTGTTTTTATCTAAATTTTATTAGATAATATCAAAATAATAAAAAGCTCCATTGCAATTGCCTCAAGAAAATACATGCATATAAGGTAGAAACATCTGTACACAACATATATGAAAATATCTTTTTAACAAGGTTCTTTATATACATCTGCATTATAGTTCAAGAAGGGAACAATTTACAATGAAATTAAAATATAATAAAGTGTCTAAACAGTCAATGGTTGTTCAGTGCAGAAAGTAGCTTGAAACATTATCCAGACAAGACACTTAATCTTCCCAATAAATACCCACTAGTATTCAGAGTCATAAAAAAATTGAAATTCATCATCCAAAATTGTTGGTCTTATTAACATAAAAAATTTAGTCTGGTAGAGAGAGATGGTAAACATGAATTAAAAATAAAAATTTTTGTGAGTTTCAAAGGATAAGTAAATTCTTGGCCCTGGGTAGGTTAATTAATTTTAACTTTTAGAACATGCTTTTTAAGCTCATGCCTATAATCCCAGCACTTTGGGAGGCCGAGGTGAGAGGATTGCCTGAGCTCACAGGTTCGAGACCAGCCTGGGCAACTTGGCGAGACCTCATCTCTACAATAAACCAAAAAAATTAGCCTCGTGTGATGCCATATACCTGTGGTTCAGCTACTTGGGAGACAGATGCAGAAGCAGGTCGAGTCTGCGGTGACCATCAGCGTGCCACTGCATTCCAGCCTGGATAACAGAGTGAGACACTAACTAAAAAAATAAAAAATAAAAAAAAATTTAAAAAAATACGTTTTTAATAATAAACATATAGAAGATATAAATACTTGTATATATATATATATAATTTATAAACATGATGGTCATACTACCATGGAAATCAGAGAGAATGTAGCATAATAAAAAGAAAAAATTAAATACACATAGATTTTCCAGTCATATCGAATAAAACATTATCATCTGGATAAAGCATGTTTGTGGAAAGAGTAGGATTATTTTTATAATGGATGTGATTTTTATAATATTTCCATATTAGTCAACTGATATTCAAGCTATTCCTGACATAGCTTTAAAGGTAGCTAATAGGTAAACAACAGGAATAAAAACATATTAGTAACATAGTCTCTACCTAACTCCAGGCCTTCACACGTTCTCACCTGCATAATCTTAAAAGCTTTCTCACATGCATGATTATTCACTTTGTATGACCTATCCAGTCAGGGGAATGCATTATAGCTAGATAGTCATTGAATTATCTTTTTCCAGTACTTAGTTACATTCATGGACTCTCCATTGCATACTGTAAAAGGTCTAAATTCCCTAGCTATCTTTTTAATGACCTCTGAACTCTGTACTTAATTAATATTTCTAACTTTGTTTCTAATTTTTCTTTACATACCATTTGAGTTGAATGGTTATATACAACAGAGGGATAACACAGAGAAACACTCTACTGTGAACAAGAGAAATGTATTAGGAATTATAAATTACAATAGAAAATAAATCAGTAAATTTACAAGAAAGTAAATTGGTCAAGAAAAATTTATTGAGAAATGGACTTACCTGAACTACTAATATGTTGTTATTCTTGGAACCACAAAATCACGGATAACCAAAGCAAAAATGGAGTTTGACTACCAAGGACAAAAAGTACCCTCAGAATTACCTGGACTTACTATGCTCATTTAGTGACCTGAACAAGAAGAGACTGATTAAATATAACAAAAAGAAATTGGATTTTTAAAAACTGTGGTACATTTGGAATACTACACAGTCAAAAAGAAGGACAAAATTGTGGACTTCCCAGCAATTTGGATGGATTTGGAGTTTATCATATTCAGTGATCTATCACAGAAAGAAAGAACTGAGTGCCACATGTTCTCATTTATACGTGGACCCTGAACTCATCATAATACCACAAAAAAGGGATTGGCAGTAGCAAGGTGGGAGGGGGAAACAACATCAATAAGGGTGCCTGATCCTAATCCAGGTGAAGTGAAGTCCAATGGGAGGCCCAAACTCCACTTGTCCTAAACCACCTACGTTCGCAATCCTGACTTGTACCTCACAACTTTAAAATAAAAATTTTAAAAAGAATAAATTATATTAAAATAATACAAATAATGTATTTTTCTGTCAAAATGACTCATATTGCTTAGTTATTTAGCTTTGAGAGAAGGTCTAGGGATAAATTTTGGAAACCATTGTCCCATAGAAAAGGAATCAAAGGATAAAAAATAAATATTATTGAAAATACTTTCGTTTTGGGCTTACGATAGATTCTGAGAATGGTGCAGACCTGTTGGTTCACTAACTGATTGGCCTAAGTCACCACAAGGTCATAAACCATATGCTTTTGTATACGTGTTGCCCCATCTTTTTCATTTATGAGCATTCTTCCATAAAAGAAGCCTCAGACCTGGACATGTGTTAAGCTCATTTTCCTCAATGCTGGTGGGTTACCTTGCTACTTGCAATGGGAGCAGTGAATTGATTAGGCTGTTCTCATTCCTTTATCCTTGATGAAGAATGGGATCATCCAGGTTGGAGATTGCAGTAGAATAGAAGTCAGTAGCTTGTTACATGTAAACTAAATTATTTATGTTCTGATCTCTAATATTTATCATACCATTTCCACCAAGCTATTCTCTCCACATCTCTGTGTTTCCAAATATCAACCATAATTTGACCGTCAGGTCAAATGCCACAATCTTTTTCAGGCACTTGGCCAATATTTTTCATAGAATGAATGAATGAATAAGTGATATTAGTGAATGAATAAATGAATTGAGACATATAAGTTGCAGGAAATTCAAAGAATAATATAAAACTGTACTTATTACATCCCAGACGAGTAAAATGTTAATCCAATTGATATTGACACATATTTACATAACATTATCTTAAGAACTCTGAATCAGAGAAGAATACAGTTATCTCCATCTTCTATATATATGATATATATATTAAAGGGAAACCCCCTGAAAAACAAAATTTGTTTATAAAAATTGTGTATTTATTCTTACATGCTTAAAATACAGTTATCATCAAAGTACTCTCCATTTGACTCAATGCACCTATTTAGAGGCTTTTTACACTGCTCAAAACAGTTTTTAAACCCATTAATTTGATGCTTTTTAATGCTTCTGCCATTTTTCTGTTCTAGCTCTTCCACATCAACAAAACATCTCCCTTTGAGGACTTTTTTCATCTGGGGAATAAAAAGTCATTTGGGGCAAGATTAGGTGAATAAGGAAGGAAGGTGGGGCATAGAGGTCATACTGTATTTGAATCAAAAACTGCTGAGCACTCGGTACAATGTGGGCAGGTGCACTCATAAGTCACCCATCATGAAATTGGCAAACATGTCAAAACATATATATATATATTTGAGATTCTTTTATATATATATTGAAGCTGAATGTGGTCTCTCATAACAACACTAGTTGGTACACTGATGCCAGAGGTTTCCTAGAACATTTACCTAATGAGAGGAAGCCCATACTATACAAAGCCTGCCCTTCAAACAAAAATTTCATATTTTGGGATGTATACACACACACACACACACACACACACACACATATAATTTTGAGAAATTTTAATTTAAAACTTTTAGGAATCACTTTAGTTTTCATTTATATATATATATGAAAACAGAAAGAGTACAGACACATTTTATGGGTAATTAAGAAAGAAAACATTTTATTAAGGACTACATAAGCTACCTTTTGAATATTAGATAGGATGACTACCATACTATGCTAAAAATAGCTGTGAAGGTTGGTGGAGTTTATTAAGTAGTAGGAAAAGGAAAGGTGGTTTTTTTTTTAGAGTTGAGAGAAAATTTAACAGATACACAACCTGTTAGTCAAGACAACAACCACTGTTATAATATTTCTTGTTTACTCCTTTATCTTATGACATTAAAGAATGCATTCTAAATTTAAACCTGCAAATTCATAATATGACCACTTGTATCTGCCACTTTCACTAGATAGACATATTCAAGCATTTTAAAATAATATATGAATGTCTTCTTACGTGATTTGCACAATTTGTGATAATTTTGAGAAATTTTAATTTATAAAAACTTCTAGTAACCAATTGAGACTTCATTTTGAAAATATACTAATGTCTTTCTCCCTAAATTCAAAGTCAGAGAAAAAATTTTTCTTACTTCATGATGATGAATAAATGAAATTAATTTGTAAACAAGTTTAAGTTGATTCACAAGCCATAAAATTTTCTTTGACTCAGGAGGCACATGAGACAGACCATTTAAATCATGATCTGAATGTAAAATATAGAAGAAGAGGAAGAGATTCATCATGACTGAAGTGCAAGGGAAGAAGCTAAGTTAATTAACAATTTATATCTGAAGCTTTTAAATAACTGAGGAAAGGAGTGATTTGCTCAGTATGCTTACTTGTTTTCTGTTCCGAATAGTACCTAGTGACAAAGATCAAAACTCAAATAGAAATTAAATATGAAATTACTCTGTGTGGGTAACCCAATAAAGGAGCACACAGAATGAAAAAAAACCTGAAGACTTCAGGAGCACACAGATATGCACACACACACAGACACTCACAATATAGGTTCAAATTCTTAGTCCAAAATCATCTAGTTGGGAGATACTGATGCTAAGCAAGAAACACTATCTGTTTAAGTCTTGATTCTATCTCACACATTTTTACAAATATTAAAAATGCTTAGATTGGGGCAACCCCTTTGGGTCCCCTCCCACTGTGGGAACATTTCTGTCTTTTCAATAAATCCTGCTTTTTTAAAAAAATGCTTAAGTTGGATTTGCAGGGTCACTCTATCAATATCAGTGAATCTGAACGTAATTTCAATTTTAATATTTACTTAATTCTTACGCTAAAATTTACTTGTATCTAAATGCTAATTTTAAACTTCTACAATAAGTTATTGAAGATTCTTGAGTCTGAATTTCTTTCATTTACAACTTTTTTTGCCCAACTGCACATTTTTTATTAGTAAATAATGTGCTTCTAATAAGTTTATTGCCTATATGAAAAGTACAGATAAAATTGATAAAATACCAAAGTTTAAATAGAACTATATGGAAATTATTTGCTCCAGATTTAGAACAATTCAACAGTTACAGTCTAGTAATGGCTAACTTGCTCATTTCAGGCCATTTATCTCAAAAAGAATAACAAAAAATGTAGACAATAGAGATGAAGAATACATTAGAAGGACTGGAGAGCTATTAAGAAATTGAGAATTTGCCAGGCCAGAATCCAGAAAAAAATGCAAAAAGGAGAGGTTAGCTAAGTCTTTGGGTGACCTTGTCTCCATGAAGCAATTGCCAATTATAAATCAAAAATGGAGCTGAAAAGTGGAAGAAGTAAGCATTGTTTTCTCCAGTCTCATAAAATTTGGGTTCAGGGTGAGAAATTTGACCTCAGAGACTTCCAAGGGTAAGATGATCATCTGAAACAGATACACACACACACACACACACACACACACACACACACACACACAAACACACGTCTGATTTTTTCTTATAACTCTCAAAGTGTTATACTTTAGAAAGAAAAGGTGAACTAGAAGTGGACCTTTCTCAAAAAATTAAGTCTGTCTTATTTAATCGCATCTTCTTATAGCATAAAGGCAAACCTACCTGCCTCAAACTACAAACAAATTATCTCTGGAGGAACAGCACTATCCAGAATTTCTAATTATTTGTGTAATTGTTTATATACAAACTTTGACACTTTTTTTTTAAAAAAAAGGCATTCATACGAGTGAAAAAAATCACAGAATACCAAGGAAACAACCAATACAAATAAGAAACAGATTCAAAGAATATCAATCATTACAATAACCAGACACAAACTTTATAATAGTTATAATTATTATTTTAAAATAATTAAATTACATGATTCAAAAATTCAGAAGAGAATGAAAAACTTCTAAAAATCACATGTAAATTATATAACTAAATATTACATAGCTGAAACTAAAACTCAAAAAGATTGGTTTAACAAAATATTAGATACAGTTTAAAAGAACATTTGTTAGCTGAAACGTAGGTAAGAAGACCATATCAAGACTAAAACAAAGAAAAAGAAAATGATATATAATACAGAAAAGAGTGTAAGAGATATATGCGACATGGTAAAAACATGTAACATATAAGTACTTTGGTTTACAGGAGAGAGTGTCAAAATAATGTGAAGATTTTTGGCATGCAATAGAGACAGAGAATGTCTCATTTCTATAAAATCATTTACTGTTCACATACTAATGGTGATAGACCTAAAGCCATGTGCAGAGACCAATTTTAAGCCATATTAGTTGTAAGACATAAAAATAACTGCTTTTTTTTCCTCTCTGACTATGCTTCTTTCTGGTAATGGCTGTATGTGGAAAGCAAAGATGTGGTCAACAATAAAAATGCTCTCATTCTCTACAGGAATTCAGTAATGTGACCTAAAATGTTCAAAGAAAGACATTATTGGAGGATATGTTGTCTTCATTTAGATCATACATTACTCTGAATAGTTAATTTAACATGACTGTAAAATGAAGTATCTTTCTTTCGTATTTTTTCTATACACTCTGGGTAAGAGTTACAATGTTTGATTTGGAAGCCAGAGTTTATGCAAGCAGCACAATGGATGATGCAGCACCTTGAATATGTAGCCTAGTAAATAAAATCATGCTGTGTGGATTGATGTGTATGTGAATTCATGTTAAATTGGTAGGTTTTAGCTGTTCTTGCCACAAAAGCAAATAAATAAATAAATAAATAAATAAATAAATAAATAAATAAGTAACCGAGATGGTGAATATATTGATTTGCCTTACTATGGTATCCGTTTTACTAACTACATGAATCCCAGCACATTATGTTGTGTATCTTAAACACAGTAAACTTAAAATAAGTTAAACAATAAATTTGATAACTGAAGAGACAAGACATTCAATGTTGTTCCAATATGAAGGTCTACCCTAAACATCTTTAGGATAAGCAGCATGGCTAGAGATTTTAAAAATAAAATATTTTATTATAATAAAAGTCATTTAATAAAAGAAGATGTAAAAAATTTTAATTTGTCTGACCCCCCAAAAAATGTGTCCTTATAATATGTAAACAAAATCTTGCAGAACTAAAAAGCAAAAGAATCCATAATCATAGTAGGAGATTTAACACATCTTTCTTAGTAAATGATATAAAAAGGAAACAAAAAAACCTGTAAGGATTTTTAAAAAATTGATCAAGGACCTAATAATCAACAAATGAAGAACACATAAATTTTTCAAGTTAATTTGAAACTGTTTCAAAAAATGACTATCTGTTGGGCATAGTGCAAGTCTGAACTCATTTCAAAAGGCTGAAGTTACTCCAAGTTCTCTTACCAAAGTATATAATCTGGAATGTATGTTTGTATATAGCATTAAAAGATTAGGCAGTTCACCATACTGCAGAAAACAGATAATGATACAGTCTTCTTAATATATGAAAATATTTTTTTCTGGAATTGAAACATTCAATAAATGCTATTTACAATGGTTCTTGTGGGGATGAGAATACAAAAAATAAGATAAATTTGGAGAAGGATATATGAAGGTCCTTGAATATTATGGTATTAATTTGGAGGTTTATGGTAGAAATATAAGCAGGTGTTAAAATGTTGCAAGTTGAGAACTGGAGCCAGATGATTATTTTGCAATAAAAATGGACTGAAAGGGGCACAATTTGGAGATTACTGTAGGAAAGCAGGTGGAAGGCAACAAGGGCATGCACTGGAGATATATGGCAGGGAAATTGTCATGCCCCCTCCATAGAGTTAATACTTCTGTCTACAAAGTTGATCTTCTTAAATATGTTACAGATTACAGAATCTAATTGCAAGTCTAGAAAACATAATAAATATCATCAAATCTCTGCTCAGACAATTGAGAACTTACCTTTATTAACTTAGATGAGTTATTTAAAATTGGAATCGTTACTTAAAAGTTTATTTTAGATTATTTGCATTTGATTTTTAAAAATACTTAAAGCTATAAATATTGTAATTAATCCTTGTGCACCCAGCTCTCCAAGTTAAAAAAAAAAAGATCTCAGATATTTTAAATAAGTAAATATTCACAAATGACATATAATTCTTCTTATTTCTGCTCCTGAGTTCTATTCTACTATAGTTCTGTACTACTACACTTATCCCTAGAGGAAAATTTTTACAGAATTGTAAGTCTAAATCCAACAATTCTTCACAATAATGCTCCTTTTTTTTCTTAATGTGGTTATTTCTATCTTTCTCTCAAGTCATTCATTTTGCATTTCTCTTGCTATCTTGTCTTTTAAACTTCTCAAGCCTTTTTTGTTTTGTTAATTGTTGGTCTGTTTAATGTGTAGCATTTATTTCATTAATTATCTATTGATCTTATTTTTATTTCATTTTATTTTAATTTTTAATAATTGAATGTGAAAGGAAACATTTATATCTAAGTATAAAGTTTGATAAACACTATGTTAATTTGACGTTAATTTCTAAGTAATTTTAGTGTCTATTAATTTTCTTTTTGTCTCAAACTATTTTTATGACACATAACACAAATTCAGAAAAATTTATATTAAGAAATGAAAAGTTCAATTCATTTCTTACCGAGTAAACACAACACAAGCCTCTAGCCAGAACAGCACCAACACCCCCCAAATCTCCTGTTTTTCTCTGAGTTATTAGTTCTCTCCCACTTTGGAGTAACCATTCTCTTGTTTGAGCATCAGTGTTTTTCTGTATAAATTACCACCTAATCATATATTCTCAGACACAATAGTTTAAGGACATTCTCTTAAACGTCTTTTTATGCACATTTATTGATTTCTTTTAGATATACATATACCTGGGAGTGAAATTGAAAAATCATAAAGAATGTATGTTTTCATATATACTACACAATACTAAACTGTACATTCCCTGTAGGAGTTCACACAAGTTACTTTTGTTTCACATCATTTCCAACTACCTGTATTATCAGATTTCTTGTCGATTTTATTTCTAGCCTTCTGTTGGGAAAGTAATGTTATCACATTATGGTTGTAATTTTCATTTCCCTAATGACTTTTAAGCACCATTTCTTATGGTTATCAATTACAGTCATATGCCACAAATGATGTTTCAGTCAACAACAGACTGCATATTAGAAGGTGGGCCCATAAGATTATAATGGAGGTAAAAATTTTCACCACCTAGTGATGTCATAGTTTTTGCAACATTCTAATACAATTACTTTATTTTAATGTAGCCTACGTGTATGATGTTAATAAAGTCTATAGTAGTGTATAGTAATGTCCTAGGCCTTCGCATTTACTCACAAATTCACTGAGTCACCCAGGGCAACTTCTAGTCCTGCAAGCTCCATTCATGGTAAATGCCCTAGATAGAGCTATCTTTTTTTAATCTTTTGAATACGAGTTTTTATTAACTTTCTCTATTATATATGTATAATATTTATTTAGATATACAAGTATTTAACATTGTATTACAATTACTTATAGTATTCAGTACAGAAATATACTGTACAAGTTTATAGCCTAGAAACAATAGGCTATATTGTATAACTTAGGTGTATAGAAGGTTATACCATATAGGGTTTTTTTTTGTGTGTGTAAATACACTCTGATATTTGCACGAGGACTAAAGCACCTAACAATGTATTTCTCAGAATATATCTGCGTGGTTAAGTGACTTGTGACTGTATTTGTATATCTTCATTTGTGAAGTGCTGTTCAATTGCTTTGTGCATACTTTTTATTCTGCTGCCTGTCTTTTCCTTAGTAATTTGAAGGATTTGTTTATTTATATATTGAGGATGCAATCCCTTAGTTGATTACATGAATCAGAAATATGTTTTCAGTAAATATTTGCTTTTGTATTGAATTAATGGTGTTTTTAGAAGAAATATCTTTATTTTAAGGTCATCAAGATGTATTAATATTTCCTTTCTCATTAATGTCTTTATGTCACATGGAAGAAACATTTTTCTATCCAGAAGGCTTAAAGTATTTTTCTGTATTATTGTTCTGAAATGTTTTTATTTTTTTTACCACCTTAACATTCATACTTACATTCCAGTGGAATTGATTTCTCTACAAGTCATAGATTATGGATATGTACATGAATACCAAATATTTCCAGTACCATTTTTTAAGAAACTGTTTCTTTCCTTCTACTTCCTGGGACTACATTTTTATAAATTAAATGTCCATATATGTGTGACATCTCTCTGGGCTCATTATTTTGTTTCATTGTTCTAGTTATTTCTGCACAAATACCATACTGTCATCATTATGGCAACTTTAAAATTCTGAATACCCAATAGGATCAAGTGTTCCCATATTTTCCTTTTTATTTAGGATTATCTTGCCTATTCTTGGTCTTTTGCATTTCTATATGATTTTAAAAATCAGCTTGGCCAAATCAGCAATTATGTTCAATATTTAATTGGGTAACTCTCAAAGGATTTGGACAAAAATGGCATTACTGTGATATAGCATTTTTCAATATATTGAAATGATATATTCATTCATTTATGCAGATTTTGCATGGGAATGTGGAGACTGGGAAATAGAAAACTGATCTTGTATACAACAAAATCGCTTATATCTCTGATTTGTTCTAATAATTATCCACAGATGTCTTTGGATAATCTGTATAAATAATTATAATGTCTATAAAGAATATGACAGTTTTATTTTATGCTTCATATACGTATTATTGGCTTTCTTTCTTTTAATGGACTACCCAGGACACCAAATATGTATTGAATAAAAGTGAATACTGTATTCATCCTTTTTTTTGTTCCTGATGTCAAAGAAAGAGCTTTTAACACTCTACCAAGTATGATGCTTTCCTTTTTCTCGTTTTTTTGTAGCTATCTTGAGTCAGAATGAAAATGTTCCTTATTTTTAATTAAAAATGGGCATTTAAGGTTATTAACTGATTGGTTTGTATTCATTGAAGTAATTTTCTGATTTATCTAATAAAGTGGCAAATTACAATAATTTAAAAATACTCCTAACCTTACTTTCAGAACTAAGCACAATTTGTTTATATACTATATTTTTGCTAGATTTATTTTGGTAATATATATTTTTAGGATTTTAAAGTTATATTTGTGAATATGACTGGCCTGTAATTTTTCTTGTTTGTAAGTTCTGTGTCATGTTTTTTTTATTTTATTTTACGTATGTGCAGGTTTATTATATGGGCATATTGTATAATGGTAAGATTTGGGCTTTTCACTAATAATCAGAGAAATGCAAATCAAAACCACATTGAGATATCACCTAACCTCAGTAAGAATGGCCATCAGTAGTAAAACAAACAACTGATGCTGGCGAGGATGAGGAGAAAAAAGAATGCTTTTATACTGCCGATAAGAATGCAAACTAGTGCAACCTCTTTAGAAAATAGTGTGGTGATTTCTGAAAGAGCTAGAAATTGACATTCTATATGACCCAGAAATACCCCTATTGGGAATATTTACCATAACATTAAGAAAGGGATTGGCAGTAGTGGGAAATGACCAGGGTGGGGGTGGGGAGGTGGGGGGTACACAACACTAGTAAGGTACCTGATCTCAAACCAGGCAAAGTGGGGACCAAAGGGAGGCCAAACTTTTTTTTTTTTTTTTTTT
>NW_007246816.1:350845-396784 GCF_000164805.1 Carlito syrichta
ATTTATTGTAGAGATGAGGTCTCACCAAGTTGCCCAGGCGGGTCTTGAACCCACGGGCTCAGGCAATCCACTCACCTCAGCCTCCCAAAGGCGCAGCGTTACAGGCTGAGCCACCGAGCCCGGCTGGGAGGCCCAAACTTTATCTGCATGATGACTACTTGTATACCTAATCCTGAATTGTACCCTACATCTTTAAAATAAAAATAAAATTAATAAAATAATAATAATAAAAGAAAGATTAGGGTTTCTATTGAGCACTCCCCTCAGGAGGTGAGTATTGTATTAAATGAGTGGTTTTTCAACCCTTATTCTCTCCTCTCCTCGTGTTAGTAGTCCTCAGGGTCTGTTATTCCTATTCTTGTGTCCAAATGTGCCCAGTGTTTAGTTTTTACTTATGAATGAGAATATGCAGTATTCAGTTCTCTGATTCTGTGGTAATTCAATGATGGTCTCAGCTGCATCCAAGTTGCTGCAAAGGACATGATTTATTTCTTTTTATGGCTGAATAGTATCTAATGTGTTATGTGTTTTTTAAGAAATGTTATGATGATATAAAGACAAAGAAAGTGACATAATAGGCAGAACATTTTTCATTTTTTTCCATTTCATGAAGGAATATGAAAATTAGCAATAATGTCTTTCTTAATTGTTTAGTAATATTTTTGATGAAGCTACCCATGCCTGGAGTTCATTGTGAGATTATTTTAATTGAGAATACTACTTTATTTATTTCAACATTATACCAATTATCCATTTAAATGTGGTCAATACAACAATAATACTATTTCTACTGCACCCCTTGGCAATGCTGTCCTTAGGCAAGGATAAGCTGGTCTTCATCACAGGCATGATAACACATTAGTATCAGCTTTTCAGAGGCTGTCTTAGTTTCAAAACTTGAAAGTCACTGCATCTCAGTCAATTTCTCAGTCTGGTGCAAATCCCAAAAGTTAGTTACCCTGACGTTACCTACCTGGCAACTCTGGTATTAAAGGAATCTATACATCAAGCACAATACCTTTAAAATGACTTAAAGAATAAAAATAAAATATAAAAAGAGTAGAATAATAAGCATTGCCAAAGATAGAAATATATATTTTTAAAAGGAGATGAGATATAAGCTGTGCTTAGTTTAGGCTTCATCAAAAAAATAAACTAAAACAATATATGTTTTTATTTAAAAACCTAATCAAATAACATGCTTCTAAAGTTGCAAAATACTTTATACTTGTAAATTTTTTTTTTTTTTGAGTTGGAGTCTCACTCTGTAGCCCAGACTGGAGTGTAGTGGCCGCTCCTGGCCACCGCAGCCTCGACCTGCTGGGCTCCGGCGATCCTTCCGCCTCAGTCTTCCAAGTAGCTGGAATCACAGGCATGCGCTACCACGCACGGCTGATTTTTTGATTTATTGTAGAGAGGAGGTCTCACTGCCCAGGCGGGTCTCGAACCTGCAGCTCAGGCAATCCACTCACCTCAGCCTCCCAAAGGCGCGGGATTACAGACTGAGCCACCGAGCCTGGTTTATACTTATATAATGAATGGCACATTGTATTCAGGGAAAATCAATACAGAATGCTTAACAATGAGAAAATTCAAGCCAAGCTTTTCTTTTCTTTTCTTTTTGAGTTGGAGTCTTACTCTGTCATCCAGACTGGAGTGCAGTGGCCGCTCCCGGCCACCGCGACCTCGACCTGCTGGGATCTGGTGATCCTTCGGCCTCAGCCTTCCAAGTCGCTGGAACTACAGGCGCATGCTACCACACCTGGCTAGTTTTTGATTTATTGCAGAGATGAGGTCTCTCCAAGTTGCCCGGGGGGCTTCGAACCCGCGGGCTCTGGCAATCCACTCACCTCAGCCTCCCAAAGGCGCGGGATTACAGGCTGAGCCACTGACCCGGTTCAAGCTTTTCAATTAAAAACAAACAGACACAAAAAATTCCTCTCAGACTCCTTTATTTAAAATGTGATAAATCTGTAGAAATTAATCTAAAAGTTAACACAATTTCAAAGTTCTTATGATTATTTTTTATTCAAATTGGTAGCATAATTTCAAATTATACAGTGATGAGCCAATACTAAAAAGAGTTGCGACACTCCTAAAAAGTATGCAGGAAGGCTGATAACTAATATGAAATTATAATTAAGCTATTTTGTTATACATTTCGTTGTATTTAAGTACACCAACAGAGGAGAATAAATCCAAGGAACTGTAACACCTTGGAAAATAGTTAATTCAAGCGTTAAAGAATAGATCCAAGATGACCTGGAATGTTCTGTTTTTCTAGAAAGTCAGATGGGAACATGGCATGAACACACAGGAACCAGACTGAAAAGGATCCCAGGTGCTCTCGGGCCAAGTCTGAGGGAATTTTAACATCAAAATAACTTAAGTCTAGAAATAAACTATAAATAATTAAATATACAAGTGTATGATTATTGAATGAATAAATAAAGCAGTTACATAAAATGTAAATAAACAAATACATATAAGAGAATGCAATGTTTTCAATTACAATAGAATGTTGAAAGCGAACTACTAAGTTTGGAACGAAAATTATCATATTGCAGCCATTATAGTAAGCTTAAATCAGGCAAGATCATCAGTGGCTATTGTGTACAGGGAGAAATTTATCTGAGATCAAAATATTTGCACAATGTCAATGTGTTTTCCCATTGAATGTAGCAATTGAGAAAGAGATTAACCACTGCGCTTTAAAAATGTTAATGGATAGTGGAGAATTGGGCAACACCTTCATCTGTGGATTAATGTTAGTATCATTGATGAACATCACATGGTTCTAGATGTGTACACTTGAGACACACCGCATATGCATAAACTCATCCTAGGCATGAAAAGACATCAGAAATAAAATAAGAATTGATTTTTTACAAAAGGGATGGACTGTTTTTTAAGTATGTCCTTGTTACCAAAGACAAAATAAAATGGCTTTGAGAGTATTACAAGTTAAGGAGACATGACAACCCTGTAGTATCTTATGTAGAGGTTGGAGTTTGCTACTAGAATGGTAAAATGCCATACATAATATGACTGGGTGACTTAAGGCAAGCAGAATATGGGTAATAGCATAAACAAAAGAACTAATTAAATGTAAAGTTATGAATTTGGTAACTACTGAGGTTATGCAAAATAATAACCCATTATTAGGAAATACATATATAAATATTTAGTGGAAAACAGTCATGAGAAATGTATTTTGTAAACAAACAACTATCTATGTATGTGAGTGAATGTATATATACAGATATAATTTAGACATATGAAAGACAGGTCAATCTGGGCAAATCATATATAACTTTTCTTCATATTATTTATATTATTATTTCACATTTATTTGAAAAAATGAACTTTATACTTATGGCACATAATACACCCAAAATACATGTGTATATTAAATCTTTACAGAATACATGTGTATATTAAGGCTTTAATACACATGTATTTTGGGTGTATATATGACATAGGTATTCAGTTCATTTTTTTCAAATGTGAAATTTATTCTATCACCATTTATTAATTCATATAAATATTTACTTGGAAATTATTTTAAATTTACAAAGCATTGCCATAAATAGAAATAATATAAAGAATAGTAATATATTCTTTGCCCAAATTTACTCTTCTTTCGTATGTCTAAATTATATGTGTAAATATACATTCACACATATACATACACATATATGGAAGTTTATATGTCAATACAGATATTGAGGAATATACAATTTTATTGCTATAAATATTTAATATTGAGGAATATAGTCTAGAGAAACTTGTATGTCCATTATGAAAAATGCACAAAAATACTTAAATATTTATAGCTGCTTGATGGTAGTCACATAAATAAAACAAAACTGGCAACAGCATGAACTTCATCACCAATAAAATGAATAATATGTGGAATATGTGGAATATATACTCAGTGAAATAGTATACTGCATGTACAATGCATGCTTTAAACTACAGGCATAACTTATTTTATTGATCTTTACTGTATTGTACTTTACAGATACTGTTTGCTTTTTTTTTTTTTTTTTTTACAAATTGGAGGTTTGTGGGAACCCTATGAGAAGCAAGTGTATTAGCATCATTTTTCCAAAGCATGTGCTCATTTCATGTATCTATGTCACATTTTTGTAATTCTCTCAATATTTCTAATTTTTGATTATGATTGTATCTTTTAGGGTGATCTAGGAACAGTAATCCTCATCACAATTGTAATTGTAACTATAAACCATACCTACCTGCATAAAAGATGAACCTAATAGACTAATGTTGTATGTGCTCTGACTGCTCAATGGGCTGACTATTCTCTCCCTCTTCTCAGATCTCTCTATTGCATGAAAAACAAAAATATAAAAACTAGGTCAATCAGTAATACTACAGTGACCTATAAGTGTTCAAGGGGAAAGGAAATCATGTTGAAAACTAAGATAGGTTAAAAGTCATACCTCTTGCACAATACAGACAAAGTTTTGAATAAAAATAATAAGTTTTGAGGGAAATTAAAAATGCTACTCCACTGAACACACAAATGATAAGAAAGTGAAATGATTCTGTATTGCTGATATAGAGAAAATGTTAGTGATCTGGACAGAACATCAAAACAACCACAGCATGCTCTTAAGCTAAAGCCTAATTCAGGGCAAGGACCTAACTCTCCTCTTGTCTATGATGACAGAAAGAAGTAAGAAACCTGCAGAAGAAAGCTTGAAATTAGCAGATGTTGGTTTATGGAAGGATAGCATCTCTATAACATTCTCTTTTTTTTGAGTTGGAGTCTCACTCTGTCGCCCAGGCTGGAGTGCAGTGGCACATTCACAGTTACCCCAGCGTCGACCTGCTAGGCTCAGATGATCCTTCCGCTTCAGCCTTCTAAGTAACCAGAACTACAAGTGCATGCTAACATGCCTGGCTAATTTTGATATATTATAGAGACGCGGTCTCCCAAGTTGCCCAGACTGGTCTTGAATCCAGGGGCTCAGGCAATCCACTTGCTTCTGCTTCCCAAAGTGCTGGGATTACAGGTTTCTATAACATTCTTGATAAAAAACCCTCAAACACCTAGATATTAAAGGAACATTCCCCAAAATAATAAGAGAACTATATGCCAAACCTGCAGACAATGTCATACTTAGTGGGCAGAAGCTGAAAGTATTCCCCTTAAGAACAAGAACATGACAAGGCATCCACTCTCAACACTCCCATTTAACATAGAACTGGAAGTCCTAGCCAGAGCAATCAGATAAGAAAAATAAATTAAAAGTCTTCAAATTAGAAGTATTAGAAATTAAAAGAGGAAGTTAAATTATCTCTCTTCACTGCTGGTATGATTCTATACCTTGAAAATCTTAGATTTCACCAAAAATCTTCTGGTACTGATAAATAACTGAAGTCTTGGGATGCAAAACCAAGGTGTAGAAATCAGTTGCATTTATGTACATCAACAACAAACAGGCTGAGAACCAAATAAAAAACGCAATCTTATTCACAATAGTCATAACAAAAATAAAATGCCTCAGTATTCATCTAACAAAAAGTTGAAAGGTCTTTACAATGAAAACTAAAACAAAACAAAAACAAAAAACAAACAAAAACCCCCCAAAAAAACTGCTCAGAGAAATCAAAGATAACACAAAAAAATGGAAGGGCAATTCATGTTCATGGATTGGAAGACTCAATATTGTTAAGATATTCAAATCAAAACCACACTGAGATACCACCTAACTCCAGTCAGAATGGCAATTATCAACAACTCAAAAAATAACAGCTGCTGGAGAGGGTGTGGTGAAAAGGGAACACTTCTACACTGTTGGTGGGAGTGTAAACTAGTGCAACCTCTGTGGAAAGCAGTGTGGCGATTCCCAAAAGCTCTAAAAATTGACCTTCCATATGACCCTGCAATCCCCCTACTGGGAATATACCCTGAAGAACACAAATCACTCTATAAAAAAGATACCTGCACACGTATGTTTATTGCAGCATTGCTCACAATAGCAAGAACCTGGAAGCAACCATGTTGCCCATCAAAAGAGGACTGGATTAAAAAAATGTGGTACATATACACGATGGAATACTACGCAGCCATAAAAAAACCCATGCCATAAGAGATAAGATAGATAATTGGAATCTCATCAAACTGAAATGCTTCTGCAAAGCTAAGAAAACATTAAGAGTGGGAAGATAGCCCATAGAATGGGGAAAAAAAATATTTGTCAACTGTATATCTCATAAAGGCCTAACATCCAGGATCTCCAAGGCCCTCAAACATGCCAAAAGGAAAAAAAAAAAAAATTCCAAACCAAACTCTTATGAAAAAGTAGGCAAAAGATATGAATAGAGACTTCTCAAAACACACAAGCAGCCAACACATACATGAAAAAATGCTCAGTCTCACTAATTAGCAAATAAATGAAGATTAAAACCACAAGGAGGTATCATCTAACTCCAGTCAGGATGATCATCATCAATAACTCAAAAAACAATAGATGCTGGAGAGGATGCAGAGAAAAGGGAACACTTCTACACTGTTGGTGGGAGTGTAAACCAGTACAACTTCTGTGGAAAACAATGTGACAATTCCTAAAAGATCTAAAAATTGACATTCCATACGACTCAGAAATCCCCTTTCTAGTAATATGTTCCAGAGGAATTCAAGACACTCTATGAAAAAAGATACCTGCACATAAATGCTTATTGCAGCATTATTCACAATAGCAAAGACATGGAACCAACCAAACTGCCCATTAAAATTGAACTGGACACGATAAAAAAAGCAGCACATATACATGATGAAACATTACATAACCAAGAAGAAGGACAAAATTGTGAACTTGGCAGCAACTTGGATGTTTTTAGAGTTTATAATACTCAGTGATCTACAACAGAAACAAAGTATTGAGTACATGTTCTCAATCATAAATGGAGCCTGAACAATGATCATAATACTATAAGAAAGGGATTGGCAATAGCAGGAAACTGCCAGGGGAGGATCACACTTCATCATAAGAGTACATGATCCCAAACCAGGTGAAGTGGGGACCAAAGTAAGGCCTGAACTTTACTTGTATAATGATCATTTGTATACCTAATCCTGAATTGTATCTGACATCTTTAAAATAAAATAAAAAAACCAATAAAATGTAAAAAATGGACACAGTGAAATGTAAGCACCTATATATTGCCTTCCTTGTGCCCTGCTGTATCTGGGAATAATTACATTTTCCAGGTATTTTTTTATTTAAGATGATAACAGTCTAGTCCAGTGTTGATAAACACCTGCTCATGAGCCAAATCTGACCTCTTGCCTATGAGCTAGGAATGATCTTTATTAAATTATTTTACAAAATCAAAAGAAGAATATTTCATGACATGTAAAAATTATGTGTAATGCACATTTCAACATCCATAGATAATGTGTCATTGGAACATACGAAAAAAAGAAAAATAGAAAGTCTGAGGTAAACTACTATACTTGAATAATAGAATACTATTGAACAATAAGAAGAAGCAATCTATTGATTAAAAAAATTCTTAAAAATAGAGTTAGCATTTAACACAGAAATCTCACTTCTGGTATTATATCCAAAGGAGCTTATAAGGGGGAAGCCCAAAAGCCCAGAATTTATTTATTAAAAATTGTGGATTTATCCTTATGCATTTAAATTCAGTCACCTGCAAAGTACTCTCCAATTAATGCAATATACCTATTGAGATGCTTTTCTCACTGCTCAAAACAATTGTTGAATGCATCTATTTTGATGCCTTTTAGTGCTTCTGTCATTTTTTTTTCCACATCAGCAAAACGTTTCTCTTTGAGGACTTTCTGGCTAGGGAAACAAACAAACAAAAAACAGGTTTTGGGGGCAAGATAGGGCAAATGGGGAAGGTAGAGCAAGGAGATCATGACATTTTTGATCAAAAGCTGCTGAACACTCAATGTGGTGTGGGCAGGTATGCTCAGAAATTACTCATCATGAAATGGGCAAATGCACTGAAAAACTGTAAAAAAAAAAAATTAACTGAAACCGAACACAGCCTCTTACAACAACACTAGCTGGCACACTGATGCTGATATGTTTCTAAAACACTAACTTAGTGGGGGAAACCTGTATTACAAGGGACTCATCCCATCCTCCGAAAAATAATTCTGGTTTTTTTTGGGGGGGGTCCACCTCATACATTATTCTACCATAGAGACACCTGCCCTAGTATGTTTATTGCAACACTGTTCATGGTAGCCAAAACATGGACCCAACCCAGATGCCTATTGACAGTGGACTGGATAAAGAAAATGTGATATACATATATTACCTGGTCATAAAAATTAACAAGCTCATGGCCTTTTCAGTAACAAGGATGTAGTTGAAGACCACCATTCTAAGTGAATTATTACAGAAACAAAAACAGCGTACAAATCACATGTTTTAACTCACATGTTTGGATACAAACACCGGTCACACAGGGACACAAGGATGCAAACAGCAGATACCAGGCCCTTTTAAAGGTTGTGAGGGAGGGGCATGAGGGATACAAAACAACCCATTAGGTACCATGCTCAACAGGCTGGGGTGGTGGTGGGTTTGTGAGAAGTACAAACCTTGCCTTCATGCAATATGCCTATGTAACAAATGCTCACATTTACCCCTTTATTCTAAAAGTTGGTTTTAATTTTTTTTTTAAGTGCAAGGTGAAGCAGGGAATGCTGCTGTTCAAGCTTGCTGCAAGTTACAAAGCAATCTATATTTAATGAGACGAAACAGCCCTATGTTGGAAGAAGATGCCATTCAGGACTCTTATAGCTAGTAAAAGGAAGTCAATGCCTGGCTTTAAATCTTCAAATCACCGGCTAGTTACCTTGTTAGGGGTTAATGCAGCTTTAAGTTGTAACCAATTTTTGTTTACCATTCTGAAAATCCTATGGACCTGAAGAATTATGCCAAATCTACATAGCCTGTGTTCTATATATGGAACAACAAAGCCTGAATGATAACATGTTTGTTTACTGGATGGTTTACAGGATGTTTAAACCCATTATTGAGACCTACTGTTCAGAAAAAAAAAAATATATATATATAGTTTATATATATTATAAATATATATTATATATATTATACATACACATGTATATTATATGTGTGTTTATGTGTGTGTGTGCATTATTTTTTTCCCTTTCAAAGTATTATTGCTCACTGACAATGAACCTGGTCACTCAAGAGCGCTGATAGAAATGTATAAGGAGATTGATGTTATTTTCATGCCTGATAACATAACATCATTCTGTCCCTCATTGGTCAAGAAGTCATTTCAACTTTCAAGTCTTATAATTTAAGAAATACATTTTGTAAGGCTATTGCTGCCATAGATAGTGTTTTCTCAGATGGGTCTTTGCAAAGGAAATTGAAAACATTCTGGAAAGTATTCACTATTCCAGATGCCGTTAAGAATATTTTTGATTTGTGAGTGGAGGTCTAAATATCAACATTAATAAGACTTTGGAAGAAGTGGTTTTCAATTCTCATGAATGGCTGAAGAATTCATGACTTCAGTGGAGAAGCTCACTGCACATGAGATGGAAATAGCAAGAGAACTAGAATTAGAAGTGGAGCCTGAAGATGTGAATGAGTTTCTGCAATCTTATACAATTTGAATGAATGAATAGCTTTTGATGGAAGCAAATAAATTGCTTTCTTGAGATAGAATATTATCCTGGTTAAAAAAAATACTGTGAACATTGCTGAAATGACACCCGGGGTATAGAACATGATGTCGACTTTGTTGATAAAGTAGCAGCAGATTCTGAGACAACTTTGAAAAAAGTTCCACTGTCAGTAAAATGCTATCAAACAACATTTTATGCTACAGAGAAGTCTCAGGAATGGTCAATCAATTCAATGAACCTCAGTGGAACAAGATTAGACTTGCGACCCATAAGTTAATGCAATAAAAACAAATAAAATAAATTTCACAGCCATCCCAGCCTTCAGTAATTCCATGCTGATCAGTCAGCAGCCATCAACATGGAGTCAAGATCCTCCACCAGCAAAAGATTAAGACTTGCTGAAGGTTCTGATGATTGTTAGCATTTTTTAGCAATAAAATATTTATTTAAAGTATTTATATTGTGATTTAAGAGATAATGTTATTTTCTACTTATTGGACTAGAGTCTAGTGTAAATCTAGTGTGACTAGTTTTATTGCAATATTTGCTTTATCTCAGTGATCAGGAATATCTTTGAGATATGCCTGTACATGCAACAGTAAGCATGAATCTTAGGAACAGGTTTAAAAAGAGAAACAGCAAGTTGCAGAACAATGCATTCAATATTATTTTTATTACTTGAAGTCTAATTTGTTTTATACTATGTGGCATAACATGAAAGAAGACATGTAAAACAATAGAGAAAAGTAAAATAAAGGAAGGTGGAAGAAAGAGAAGTTTGATACATTCAACGAGAGGCACACAGATGTTTCAGGGGTAATAATTAAATACTTATTACAGTGGGTAGTTGGGATTCAAATGTTGTCATAAGTCTTTATGACTGAGGCAGATTGTGTTTTCCAAAGATAAACAAATCAATATATAGCCCATACTATACATTCTAAATACAGTATGATGTTGAATCCCTTCGATTGAAAGGTGATGTCTGTGTTCCATCCCCTTGATCCTGGGTAGACCTTTGAATTGTTCTCCACCAAGAGTCCCATGGTCATGCCATAATTGGACTTCTGAAGCTAGATCTTTTTAGGTGATGTGTCTCTTTCTATCTCTGTTTGTCTCTCTCTTTTTTTGCCTCTCTCTTTCTCTCTCTTTCCACACACATACACAAATATGCGTGTGTGTGTATGTGTGTGTATATATAAACTATCTATGGTATATACATATAATATATATAATATACATTATATATATATGCAATATATATAGAACATACCAGCTGATATGCTACAAAGACCATGTAGAGAGAACATACAGAGACAGAGAGAGAGAGAGAGAGAGAGAGAGAGAGAGAGAGAGAGAGATGCCTCAGAAATCCCAGATACTTCAGCTCCCAAAGCTTTTTGAGTCATCTCAGACCAGATGCCAGATGTATGAATGAATGAGCTTTCAGATGACTGCAGCTGCAACATTTGAGTTTTCCAGCTGAGGCCCCACACATTGTAAAACAGAGAGAAGCTATCCCACAGAGCCTTGTCTGCATTTCTGAAACAGAAAACTTATAAGCATAATAAATGGTTGTTTTACACCCCTAATTTTTGAGATAATTTGTTCATGCATCCGTAGTAACTAGTATATTGCCATACACACTATTTTAAAATGATTCCTTTGTATCTACTTAACATCTGATTAAAACTATTTTTTAAAAGGCAATGAAACAAAGTGCGTGGAATTTTGAGGGGGAAAAAGTTCCCACACGTTGTATTCTCAACCAGTGTAATTTTCAGGTGTAAAATCAAAACAAAAAAAATTCTAGGTATGAAAGGGATATCTGATCCTTTGTCAAATCATTCACTATAGAGAAAAATTTGCTTTTTCTATACTTTGCTCGGGTAACTTGAAATATATTGCTTGTGGAATTAATTTGCCAATTATTAGGAAATCTAAGAAATTGTTCTGTACTTAGTCACTTCAAATTCCACAAATGCAACACACTGATTTTCATCACTATCCTTAGGAACTATACTGTTTGTGTAATCTTGGCCCTTCACCATCTACAAAGAAATTATCACTGGCTGAGACAGAAAAATCACCTAAGGAAACGAAATCTTTCTCATCTACCTCTTTCTTCTCCATAATCCAGTTTTATTTTACATCATTTCAAGCATAAACTATTCATATCCAGGTAATCTTACAACTACCGACATCTCATATTCTATGCTTCTTCCTCAATATTCTTGGCTCATGAGATTCTCCAAACCCAGATAATCTGATACTTTCTTTTTCCTTAATGTTGTTCTATTCATTTTTTAATAAATGACTCAAAAATATTTTTATACTAGCACTAGTGAAGGTTTTCCTAATAATTTAAACATAATAGTTTCTCTTTTTTTTAAGATGTGACTGTTGAAATTACACTACATTGCATGTAGTCATATTCTGTAATTGTCAGACAAAATACAGACTGATACCACAACATTTAATATTCCATGTTTATAGTGTATCTTCAAAAAAATAAAAAATTTTGAGACATTTAATGATACTAATAAATAATTTCCAAAGATATGGAAAATTATTATACGATAAAGTGTAATATCAAAAGCAGGCATAAAATTTAATGCACAATAGAATCTCAACCATGTAAAAAGCTACCTCATTAAGACTGAAATTAAAAACCTTAAACTCTTAAGCATGGTTGTCTGTGAGTGTTGGAATTACAGTGGCTTGTCATTCTCATTTTTACAGATTATTTCCCTTGTCTATATCTTTTGCCATGGTCATATATTACAAAATATTTTATTAAAATATTAACTCTTACTTCTCAAAAACAGAAATACCCTCTGTCTTTCTTTTTAATTAGAAAATTAATTTCAGGTTAGAAGTAGGATAATTAATAGCATATTCATAATTTTTCTTCATATCTGAGTTCATGATTTATTTATGTTCTGAGAATTTTCCTTGTAAAATAGTATTCTGCAGTGTAACAGTTTTGTTATTTATATTTGTGTTAGTGCAATCTTCCTCTGCTAAATTAGCTCTGAATTCCTTGAAGAATACAACTGAATAATGTTAGTGATTATTTAATCTAATGATATTAAAATATTGAGTATTCATTACATGCTAGTCACAGTATAAAACAGTGTGTGTGTATATTCACATTTATATTTCAAAAATTTTTTATGGCTCAGAAACTACGTTTTGCCATTTGGGAGATGAAAAAGCCCAAACTAAAAGCATTAAGTACCTAATTTGTGATCACTCATTAGTAACTGGAAAAGCAGGGTTCAAACACAAACTCGTGTGACTCCAGAAAACAAATTCTATCATATTATCTCCTTTGGTTGTGTTGTTTCTCCTCACTGTGCCTAGTATATCATTCTGCATACAGCAGATGCTCAGTTATTAATAGCAAGACTATTGATGGCATCTCATCTAAAAATTCAATAGATACAAAAATAATGTTAATAATAATACGACAATAATAGCAGTAAGTTTTAATTATGTTTCTAAGTATATCTTTATATAATTAATAGTGTATAAAATGTTCCAGAAATTAGCTCAGTCAATAGGGAAAATGATATTCATCTTAAATGCTATAGCCCCGCTTGTATATTAGACAGACTGCTTTTAATTTTCTGAGTCAGGACACTAAAATATCTTATAATTTTCCATTTTATCTTTATTTCTCTTTTCTGCTCCACAACATATTCTTTCTAAAGTGTGATTAAATCCTTATTTGCTAGAATAACAGCCAAAGACAAATTAACATGGGAAGACACCAACAAATGCCAGACACACCACATTATTCAAATCTAAATTATTCATACATTATAGACTTTATTTATTATAATTAATGGAAAGAATAACATTTGCATTTCGTCTTTATAGGTGATGCTATTCTGGATATATATGTGAATTGATGTAATTTCAAGCTTTTTTGTGGGTTTTCTTCGTTGAACCTTCTATTTTTTAAATTTTTATTTAATTTTATTTATTTTCTTTTTCTTTTTTATTATAAAGATGTGGGGTACAATTCAGGGTTAGGTATACGAGCGTTGATTATGCAGATACCCTTATTGATGAGGTGTGCCCCTTCCTTCCCTGGCAGTTTCCTTTAACTGCCAATCCCATCACCCTCCCCTGACAGTTTCCCACTACTCCCAATCCCTTTCTTATAGTATTATAATTGTTCAAGGTCCACTTATGAGTAAGAACATATGGTACACTGTTCTTTGTTTCTGTGATAGATCACTGAGTATGATCAACTCCAAATCCATCCAAGTTGCTGGAAAGTCCATATATTTGTCCTTTATGGTTGCATAATATTCCATTGTGTATACGTACCACATTTTTTAAATCCAGTCCAGCTTCGATGGGCAACATGGTTGGTTCCATGTTTTTGCTATTGTGAATAGAGTGGCAACAGACATATGTGTGTAGGTATATTTTGTAGAATGATTTGAGTTCCTCCGGGTGTATTCCAGTAGCGAAATTACTGGGTCATATGGAAGGTCAATTTCAGGTTCTTTCTTTCTTTTTTTTAAATTCAATTTAATTTTTTAAAAATTGTGGTGTACAATTCAGGGTTAGATATACAAATATTCATTGTGCAGGTACCCTTGTTGATGAGGTGTGCCCCCCCTCCCCAGGTAGATGTTGACTACTGTCAATGCCACCTCCCCGCACTCCCCTTCATGCTCCAGCAGTATCCCACTATTGTCAATTCTTTTCTTATAGAATTAGGATAGTTGTTCAAGGTCTACTTATGAGTGAGAACAGGTGATACTCAGTTCTTTGTTTCTAAGAAAGATCACTCGGTATTAAAGACTCTAAATCCATCCAGGTTGCATGAAGTTCATGATTTTCTTTATGGTTGCATAATACTCCATTATATATATGTACCACATTTTTTTAATCCAATCCTCTTTTGAAGGGCAGCACAGCTTGTTCCATGGTCTAGCTATTGTGAACAATGCTGTGATAAACATATGTTTGAAGGTACCTTTATTATAGAGTTATTTGAGTTCTTCTGGGTATATTCCCGGTAGGGGGATTGTGGGTTCATATGGAAGGTCAATTTTTAGAACTTTTAGGTATTGCCACACTAATTTCCACAGGGGTTGTACTAGTTTACACTCCCACCAACAGTGTAGAAGTGTTCTCTTTTCACTACATCCTCTCCAACATCTGTTATTTTTTTATTTATTGATGATGGCCATTCTGACTGGAGTTAGGTGGTATCTCAGTATAGTTTTGATTTGCATTTCTTTGATGACTAGTGAAGATGAACATTTTTTCATGTATCTGTTGGCTGCTCGTATGTCTTCTTTTGAGAACTGTCTATTCATTTATATCTTTTGCCCACTTTGTAATGGGACTATTTGTTTTTTTTCTTTTCAACATATTTAAGTTCCTTGTAGATCCTAGATGTAAGGCCTTTGTCAGCCATAGAGTTGGCAAATATTTTTTTCCAGTCTGTGGGCTAGTTCCCTGCTCTCTTGATGGTTTATTTAGTTTTGCAGAAGATTGTCAGTTTAATGAGGTCCCACTTGTCTATCTTGTCTCTTATGGCATGGGCACTTTGGGTTTTGATCAGGAATTGGTTGCCAGTTCCAACTTCTATAAGAGTGTCTCCTGTATTTTCTAAGGATCTTATGGTTTGAGGTTTTATGTTAGTTCTCTTACCCATTTAGAGTTAATTTTTGTGTATGGGGATAGGTAGGGATCCTGTTTCAATCTTCTGCAAATGGTCAGTCAGTTTTCCCAGCACCATTTACTGAATATATTGTCCTCTCCCCTGTAAGGGTGGTGGAGGATTTATTGAAGATGAGTTGGTTGAAAAATTGAGGTTTTGCTTCTGGAATCTCAATTCTATTCCATTGATCTAAATCTACATGCCTGTTCTTGTACCAATACCAGACTGTGTTGACTATTGTAGCTTTATAATAAAGTTTAAAGTCTGGGAGTGTGATACTTCCTGCTTTGTGCTTTTTGCTGAGGACTGTTTTGGCTATTCTTGGTCACTTATGTTTCCATATGAATTCCTGTAGTATTTTTTCTAGGTCTGAGAAGAATGTTGCTGGTAATTTTATGGGTATTGCATTCAATCTGTAGATTGCCTTAGATAGAATGAACATCTTAACAATGTTGATTCTTCCAATCCATGAGCATGGAATATTTTTCCACTTGTTTGTGTCATCTTTGATTTCTTTCAGCAGTGTTTTGTAGTTTTCATTGTAAAGGTCTTTCACTTCTCTGGTTAGGACAATGCCAAGGTATTTCATTTTGTGTGTGTGTGGCTTTGGTGAATGGCATGCAATTTTTATTTGGGTTTCTGTTTGCTATTATGGTGCATAGAAATGAGATTGTCTTATGCACATTTATTTTATATGCTGAGACTTTGCCAAAGTCCTTTATCAGTAAGGAGTTTTTTGACTGATTCTCTTGGGTTTTCAAGGTATACAATCATGTTATCTGCAAGGAGAGATAGCTCGACCCCCTCTTTTCCTATTTGAATACCCGTCATTGCCTTCTCTTCTCTGATTGCTCTAGCTAGGACTTCCGAAACTATATTGAACAGGAGGGATGAGAGTGGGCATCCTTGTCTTGTTCCAGTTTTCAGGGGGAATAGTTCCAATTTCTGTCTGTTTAGCAGTATGCTGGCTGTGGGTTTCTCATAGATGACTTTTACTATTTTGAAGTATGTTTCACCTATGCCTAGATGTTCCAGGGTTTTTATCAAGTAGGGGTGCTGGATTTTATCAAAAACTTTTTCTGTATCTAATGAAATAATCATGTGGTTTTTGTTTTCAAGTCTGTTGATGTATTTAATTAAGTTTGTGGTCTTACAAATGTTGAACCAGCCTTGTATCCTGGGGATGAAGCTTACTTTGTCATTGTGGATGATTTTTTGAGATGTGTTGTTGAATCTGATTTGCTAGGATATTGCTGAGAATTTTAACATCTATGTTCATCAAAGATATTGGCCTGTAGTTTTCTTTCTTTGGTGAGTCTTTACCTGCCTTGGGTATCAATGTGATGTTAGTTTCATAAAATCTTTTGGGAAGAGTTCCATCTTTCTCAATCACCTGGAATTCTGTCAGTAGGATTGGTATCAGTTTTTCCTTGCATGCTTTGTAGAATTCCACTGGAATACCATCTGGTCCAGGGCTTTTTTTGTAGGTAGTTTTCTTATGACATAGTCAATTTCCTGGATTGTTATTGGTTCATTTAGGGTCTTGATTTCTTCTTGTTTCAACCTAGGGAGGTTGTATGATGTCAGATAGTCCTCCATTTCCTTTAGGTATTCAAGTTTGTTTCCATACAAGTGTACCTAGTAGACTCTGATAATCTTTTGTATTCCTTCAGGGTCAATTGTGACTTCATCTTTTGTGTTAATGCTTTATTTACAGTTTTTCTCTCTTCTTCTTGGTCAGTCTAGCTAGGGGACCATCACTCTCTTATCCTTTCAGAGAACCAACTTTTTGTTTCATTGCTTTTTTTGCATTATCTTTTTGTCTTCTATATCCTGGATTTGGGATTTTATTTTCATGATCTGGATTCTTTGGCTGAAGTTGGTGTTTTGATGGTCTTGCTTTTCCAGTTTCCTTAGGTGACTTGTTAGGCTGTTAACTTGTGATCTTTCCATTTTCTTCATGTATGTTTGTAGAGATATGAATTCCTGTCTTACTACTGTTTTCATGGCATCCCAGAGATTTTGGTAAGATGTTTCTTGATTTTCATTCACTTCCAGGTATTTTTAAATTTCTGTTTTGGTTTCTGTGTTGTCCCAGGAATTGTTTAGCATCATGGTGTTTAGTTTCCATGTCTTTGTGTGTTTGGGGGGAATGTTTTTGTTGTTTTTATTTATTTTTATTCCACTGTGGTCTGAGAAGGTTCATGGCAAAATTTCAATCTTATGAAACTTGTTTATGCTTGATGTATAGCCAAGGATGTAGTCAACCTTAGAGTATGTTCCATGTGGTGGTGAATAGAATGTATATTCTGTGGTCATTGGGTGAATTGTTCTGTAGGTATCAATTAAGCTCATTTGGTCAAGAGTCAGATTGAGGTTCTGGATCTCCTCACTGATTTTTTGTCCTGATGATCTGTCTAGAGTTGTGAGTGGGTATTAAAGACCCCAGCTATGATAGTGTTAGAGTCAATATCTTTTTTAAGTTTGCCTGAAAGCTGCTTTGAAAGTTGGTGCTCTTAATTTGGGTGCATATACGTTTAGGATGGTTTTTTCTTGTTGATGGATTGAACCTTTTATCATTATGTAGTGACCGTCCGTATCTTTTTAAATTTTTGATAGCTTAAAGGGTATTTTTTCTGAGATTGATATTGCAATTCCAGCTTTCTTTTATGTTCCATCCACCTGAAATTTTACTTCCTATCTTCTTACTTTGAGTCTGTGAGTGTCCTTTCTGGTAAGATGAATCTCTTGGAGACAATATATTGTTGCCTCACGATATTTTATCCATTTTGTCATTCTATGTCTTTTCAGTGGTGCCTTTAGTCTATTTACATTCGGGTTAATTATTGAAATGTGAGGGTTTATTCTTGCCATGAGGTTCTTCTAAAGTTGTTGCTGTTCCTGCTTTTATTCTCTCTATTAATGTCTTGATGTCTGGGTTTGTGGTATGTGACCAGTCATTCTGGGGGCTCTTCATTGTTTGCATTCTTAGGTCTGTGTTCTCAGTGTCTGATCTCCCATGGGTCTGTGTGGGACCTGTATTTTTCCTTTGGTTTTTCTTCATTTGTGTAGATTTTTCCTCCCCACTTTTTCCTTCTCATCCCCTCTTCCTGAATTCTATTGTTAAGGGGTAGCAGGGTTGCTTTTACTTCTGTTTTGCCTATCTCCTAGTCTTCCTTATGTGAAACCTCTAGCTTTGTTCACTTCTGAAGCTGGATTGTAGATTTGGGGCTGTACTTTTTGCAGTTTTGAGATCTTATTGGGGGGGGACGTGTGATTCAAAATCTTTCTGCAGATTCCAGTATCCACCAACAGGTGTATAGATACCCTGGGACCCACTTCCCACTGCCTTGCAATCAGTCCATGCAGTGGGGGAATAGGGTTTGCTCCCTCAAGCAAAATGGGGTAAGGAAAAGGAAAATAATGGAACAGAATGGCGGGGGAAGAGGAAGGTGGGGAGTGATTAGAGTAAGAGGGAAAACAGACAAACATACCAACAAATGAAAAGAGACACAAAGACAGAAAGATTTAAAAAACTAAAATATACAATCATACAGACACATAAGCCAATCAACCTCCTTATGGATACTATTCTCTTACACAAACATGAAGAGGTTATCAATAACAGTAAGAAGAGAGAGAAAAGACAAAAAAAAAAAGATGAGTAAAACAAACAAAGAATAAAAATAAAAATAGAAAAACCAATGGAACCAAGCATGCTTTTAGGTCATTCTACTAAGTCCAGCATCCCTTCAGCTCTGATCTCTAGCTCTCATTGCAGTCTGGTAGTATTGTTCACAGCTAGGATCTGTTGCCCCAGTCCTGCTGTCGGGGGAGGGTGGATCAGATCTGGGCTCAGTTAAGTTGCTGCCCGAGCAGTCTGTCATTCAGATCTGATCTGTACCCCACCTAGCATGGGAGAGGGGCTTCTGTCTCTCCCAGTTTGATGCTATTACCTAGGTCGCTATTGGAGGCTGGTGGAGCTGGGTGTAGCAATTCAAGTTTCTGCCTGGTCTCAGGGCTTCAGCTGCTCTCTGGACCTGCTCGCTGGGGACTGAGCTAGGGGAAGCAGAGTGCAAGACAGCTGGGAGCTGCAGGCTGGCATGGCACTGGGCAACTCGGGTGGGGTGGGGCAGTGCAGCAGAAGTGGGAACCCAGAGCTTCACAAGACGAGAGCCGAGGGCCGTCCCAGGCAGGGGAAGGGAGCAGCTGCGGGAGGGAGTAGCGGTGGCAGTGGCCATGTCAGCAGTTTGGTCCATGATAGGAGCTCCCTGGGCTGGGAGCCGAGGACCACCCCAGACAGAGGGGGGGGGGAGACTGCGCGAGGGTGCAGCGGCAGCGGTGACCGCGTCAGCAGTGCAGTGCATGGAACTGAGGGCCTCCAGCCTGTGGGCCAGCGTGGCTGGTAGTGGCAGTGGTGGCAGCAGCTGCAACTCTGGCAGAGTAGTGTGTGGGGCCAGTTTCTGCCAGTCTGCAGGCCTTTGTGGCTGGCTGAAGAGCAGGCTGGCAGCGGCGAAATCAGGAGCCACTAGGTTGAGCAAGAGTCCTTATGGACACTCCTCTTCACAGAGAATCTCACAGACCAGCCTGTCTCGTTGCCATCTTGCTGGAAATCCTACTTCTATGTTCTTTATACAGAAAATTTTTCTTTGACAGAGAATTGTAGTCTTTATGATTTTTTTCTAGAAAATAAATTTAGATATTTCTACCTTAAACATATTTTCATTACATTAAAATTACTTTTTAGTTTAATCATTATGTGCTATTTGCATGTCAGCCAGGGCTGTGGGAATTCCTTTGTTGTTACCTTGTTAATAGATGGCAAGATTTATATGTACAGTCATGTACCACATAATAGCACTTCAGTCAATGAGGGACCACATATATGACAGTGGTCCCATAAGATTACAATGAAACTGAAAAATTCCTATCCTGTAGGGACATTATAACTGCCTTAACACCATAGCTCAATGATATATTACTCATGTATTTATGTTGATGCTGGAGTAAACAAACCAGCGCTTCTAACCATATACAAGTCTAGCCTATGCAATTATGTAAAGTACATAATAATTGATGATAATAAACAACTATTTTACTGGTTATGTATTTACTATACTATGCTTTTCTATTGTTATTTTAGGGTGTACCCTTTCTACTTAGAAAATAAAGTTGACTGTAAAACAGTCTCATGTAGTTTTTTCAAGGAGGTGTTTCAGAGGAAGTTATTGCTATTATAAGAGATGAGCGCTCCATGTGTGATCTTGCCCCTGAAGACTTTTCAGTGAAACAAGATGTGGTTGTAGAAATGTAAGACATAGGTCGGCACGGTGTCTCAGCCTGTAATCCCAGCGTTTTGGGAAACAGAGGCGAAAGGATTGCCTGGGCCCAGGGATTTGAGACCAGTCTGGGCAAATTGGAGAGACCTCGTCTCTACAATAAATCACAAAAATTAGCTGGGAGTGGTGGTGTGTGTTTGTAGTTCCAGTTACTTGGAAGGCTGAGGCAGAAGGATTATCTAAGTCCAGCAGGTCAAGGCTGTGGTGGTTGTGAATGTGCCACTGCACTCTAGCCTGGACAACAGAGTGAGACTCCAACTCAAAAAAAAAAAAAAGGAATGTAAGACAATGATACTGATGATCCTTACTCTGTGAAGGTCTAGGTTACTGTGAATTTGTGCTTTAGTTTAAAGAAAATTTTAAGAAAAAGTGTTAAAAATTAAAAATAGAAAAAAGCTTATAGAATAAGAATGCAAATAATGCAAATTTTTGCAGCTCTACAGTGTGCTTGTGTTTTAAACTAAATGCTATTACAAAAGAGTCAAAAAAACAGTTTATAAAGTAAAAAAGTTACAGTAAGCTTAGGTTAATTTGTTATTGAAGAAAGAAAAATTTTTATTAATTTAGTGGAGCCTAAGTGTACAGTAGTCTACATGAATGTCCGTCACATCTAGTCACCACTCCCTGACTCACCCAGAGCAACTTCTAATCCTGCAAGCCCCATTCATGATGTGTTCTATATAGGTGTACTCTTTATTCTCTTTTATACTGTATTTTTACTGTATCTTTTCTATTTTTAGATATATTTACATATTACAAATACTTATTATTGTGTTGCAATTGCCCAAGGTATTCAGTACAATAACAAGCTGTACAGATTTGTAGACTAGAAGCAGTAGACTATACCATATAGCCTAGGTGTGAAGTAGGCTGTTCCATCTAGGTTTGTGTAAGTACAGTCTCTGTTGCTTGCACAACAAACACATTTTCAGGCATACCCTTGTTGTTAAGTGACACATGACTCTATTTGTCATAAAAGATAGTCCTAGAAGTTGTGATGAGAAAACAGGATTGAATTAGATAAAACAGTAGCAATCGATGTATGTACAGAGCAGCCTTATGTACGAAAAGAAAGTCGAGGTAACATTACTGAAATTAGGAACAAACCCATATATCTGATAGGCCACACATTAGCTGCATCATAGATGGGGAAGCACCATGAACAAGTTGTATTCTGCTGAGCCTGAAGTTGAGCATATGGCAGTCTGTGTACTGCAGAGACCAATTTTGTGGCTAATCTCATTTTCCATGGAGAAAATTTTCCTTAGTTATGTTACATTAAAAGGGTTAAATAAAGATTAAGCATGTGTTTTATTTTTCAGCATTAAATTTTCTTTGAATTTCTAGGTCTAGAATGTGACAGCATTATTGACTCTAAAATTCAATACAAAAATGCTCATCAATTCAGTTGCTTTATGATAGCTTTTTTGTGTTAGTATCCAATTTTTAAAAGTTATCCATATGAAGAAACAATAAGAACATACTTAAAAAGTCATAAGCAAGTTGAATAAAGATGTCATATTTCTATCTGGAATGATTTTTGAATGATAAACTGACTATTTAAAATTCATAATCCATGACCTTGGTTTTGAACTGAAGGTGGAAAATGATACTGTTTTCATTTTTGTATGAGATTTCACGCTCATATTGCAAAATTTAGCCTGAATGTATATCTTGGTTGTCAAATGGTCTCATCTGAAATGGTACAGGCTTACAAACTGTATATCTATAAAATAGAATGGGGTTAAAACCAGAGAAATTTTACTGCTAGTAACTATAGCGAGTTGCTCTTTCTTAATATATCAGTTGACATTTTGTGTGCAGAATTCATGCATTTCTAATAGTCCCCATAAAATGTCATCCTGTTCAGGAACAGTGAGCAGCTAGAGAACAGTCTTCAGCAGCGTATCCTGTGGCCCAGTGTTGCCCTCCTGCTAAGTTATTGCCCCAAAGACGTGTCATGGGCAACTCTCTGAATAAGTACAGATGAACACTAAATGCCAGCCACAATTCTGTTTCTACTCTCCCCCAAAAAACTGAACTTGAAAGTCTACTTTTTCTTTCTCAAAAACTTTTGTACCACAGTGACAAAATGAAAAGAAAGTTAAATTCTGCATTATATTATTTGAAATAAGTGAGACTTTAAAAATTGCAATTGAGTAAATCCATTTCATTATCAATCAAAACAACTCATTTGCCTGTAAAATGTTCTTCCTTCTCTCTCATTCCCCAATTCTTTTCACACACACACACACACACACACACACACACACACACACACACACACATAAATTTTAAAGGGTTTTCTCCAGGGAGGAAAAGTTGAAATCATGTAAAACTGTAAAAGTTGTTTTTAACAAGATTAATAATTATTTTGTTTGAATCCAAAATTTTTGTGTAGTTAAATCTTACCTTCCCAAAAACCTCCCTTTATCCCCTGACTAACACTAACCATTCTGATCTTTGAGTGGCAACATGAAGGTAATCATGGACATTCAAGGGCAGATCTGTCTGGGTGGAATCCTAGTTCTCTTTTTACAAGCTGTGTGACTGTGGCATATCATTTTAACCTCTGTGCTTTAATTCTATTGTCTAAGAAACATGAATAATAATGTTAGTATAAAATTAGTAAGTTGGTTGTGAAGATTAAATAAGCTTATAGATTTAGCGTGCATTAAACAATTTCTGGCCCATAGTTAGACACCATAAGCCTGAGCTACTATTAATATTCCCTGTACTTTCTAAACTTTCAGAATATTAACTACACTTACTATTTTTCACTTTTCAGAGGCTTAACTGGCATATATTTAGTTACATGTATTTGGAGGAGAGGAACAATATTTTAGTATCAAATTTTATATCTTTCACCATACTTGACATTGACTCAAGCACAGTAGGTCCTAAAACTGAATGTACAATTTAATGGTAGATTGCTGTCAAATTACGTAAGTCTTTCATCTTAACTGATATTATGTGTATGACAGTTTATGTAAATTTTCAATGCATTATTAATTATCAAAGACAGAAGAGAGAGGAGAGAGAGAGAGAGAGAGAGAGAGAGAGAGAGAGAGAGAGAGGTGATTCCTAAAAGAACTAAAAGTTGACCTTCCATATGATTCAGCAATCTGTCTCTCTTCTGGGAATATACCTGGAGGAACATAAATAATTCTACAAAAAGACACCAGTACATGCAAGCTTATTGCCACATTATTCACATTAGCAAAAATATGGAACCAAACCTACTGTCCAACAAATGTGAACTGGATAAAGAAAATGTGGTACATATTTATGATGGAGTATTACACATTCATAAAGATGAACAAAATTATGGACTTCACAGCAAATTGGATAGAGTTGGACACCATCAGACTTAGTGATCTATCACAGAAACAAATAACTGAATACTGCATGTTCTCACTCATAGTGGGACCTACACATAATCACAACAGCACAAGGGAGGGACTGGCAGTCACCAGACTGCTAGGGGAGGAAGAAAGGAAAGGAAGCATGTAACAACACAAAGGAAATATGAGGGCCAGTTGGAGGTCCAATCTTCACCTGCATGAAGCCTCCTTGTGTACTTGATCCTTACCCATACCCCTCATCTCTGCAATTGACAACTAAATTCAGCCTATACTCCTAGGGTCAATATAAAAGGGATTTATAGTGACTTCTATATTTGTAACACTTAAACAAATGGGAATACTTATTCCTGTCAGAGAAAAAAGTTTTTATTTTTTTCCTAATTTTATATTCTCAAAAATAAAGTTTGTCCTATAAATAAAAAAAAAACCTATAAAGAAACCTCAACTCATTTGACTCTGGTTTTAAAATATACTGTGATGTATTAAAAATATGTTTACATATCAAACTTCAATTAAAGACTAGGGAATAACACGGGTTTGTAATCTAGTGGACATTTTTCTATGGATTTTTATGTATATATGCTTTTGTATTTTGCTTTTTGCTATCTAACTTGGTTTATGTTTAGAAATTTGATAATGCAGAAAAAAAAGAAAAAAGACCTAAATTGTCACATTTCAATAAGAATGTTTTAAAGTATAAATTATAAATATCTGAATAACTGTTTAGGCAAGATTCCATTCTCTGGCAAGGATTCCATGGTGCTGATTAAATGGGACTTTATAGTCGTCTGAGGTGATAGCAAGGTAGATGTTCTGGTATGGAATTTACAGGAATTGTATGGATAAAGGATAGTCAGCACTGAACTGTCCCTGAGTGTTTCTAAAAAATTAAAAGTGAAACCTTGCAAATACCTAATACATAACATAGTATAGAAGAAAAAAATTCCTAAAGTAAAGTAACAACAACAACACCGGCACCAACACCAACTCTGGATTGAGAAAACCAGGGGTTTCACCATGGTTCTTCACCAAAAATACTTGAACAAATTACTTGACATCCTTTGCTTAAGAATCAGCTTCCTGAGATACATAAAAGGATTTGTGGAAGATTAAGTGAAATAACAAAGGTTAAACCCCAATCCCTAGTTCAATATACGGCATGATGATAGATCCTAAGAAAAATTAGTTTTTCCCTCTTATATCAGCTTTCTATATACTTATTTTTAAATAATCCAATATTGTGTCTGGAAGAAAAGTCTATAGAGTATCAGGATATTCTGATAATGATCTATCTCTCCCTATTCCTATATATGAGAAAGGACCTCCAAAAAACCAGAATTATCTTTTGAAGGGTGGGCCCCTTGTAACCTTGTAGGCTTCCATAGGTAAGCATTCTAGGAACCTATCAGCATCAGTGTACCAGCTAGCATTGTTGTGAGAGACAAATTTGTGGAAGAAACATCCTGAGTCATGGCTAACATTCAACTGGTTCTTCCACCACGACAATGCACCTACCTACTCCATGCTGAGTGTTCCTGCAGTTTCTGACCTATAATAGCATGACCTCTGTTCCCCCACCATTCACCCAATCTGCCTCCAGTGAGTATTTTTTTTTTGCCCATGTGTAAGGGGTGAAACAAAATACATCAGAAGCACTAAAAATCTTCAAAATGGACGAGCTTAAGCCATGAAGAAAGCATCTCAATAGGTGTATTGCTTTGAGAAGAGAGTACTTTGAAAATGACTGAAGTTTCAGCATGTGAAAATAAATACACAATATTTTGTAAGTAATTTCTGGGTTTTTGGGGTCCCCCTTGTAAATGGAACCAAAGCCTGTATAGCAACACATTTGTTTACAGTATGATATACTAAATATTTTATTCCCAATCTTGAAACTTACTGCTCAGAAAAAAAATCATTTCAAAATATTACTGCTCATTGATAATACATCTAGTCACCTAAGCGATCTGGTGGAGATGTACAAGGAGATTGCATTGGTTTTCTGTTTGCTAACACAATACTTTGCAACTTATGGATCAATAAGTCATTTCAACTTTCAAGTCTTGTTTTATCAAGAAATACATTTTATAAGGCTATAGCTGCCATAGATAGTGATCCCTCTGATAGATGTGAACAAGAAAATTGCAAACTTTCTGGAAATGTGTCGCCATTTTAGATGCCATTAAGAATATTTGTGATTCATGGGAGAAAGTCAAAATATCCACATTAAGAGGAGTTTGGAAGAAGTTGATTCCAACCCTCATGGATGATTTTGAGAGGGTTGGAATTTCAGCAGAAGAAACCACTGAAGATGTAGTAGATACAGCAAAAGAACTAGTAGAAGTGAAGATGTAGGAGATATAGCAAAAGAACTAAGTAGAAGTGAAGCTGCAAATACATGATAAAACTTGAATGGACAAAGAGCTGCTTCTGTAAGCAATGGGCTTTTATTTAGATGAAATCTTCTCCTGATGAAGATGCTGGAAACATTATGAAAATGACAACAAAGGGTTTAGAATGTTACATAAACTTAGTTAAGCAGCAGTAGGGTTTGAGAGAATTGACTAGAAAGAACTCTTAATGATGATAACATGCTATCAAACAGCATCACATGCTACATAGAAATAGTTCATGAAAATAAGTTAATTAATACAGCAAAATGCATTCTTTTATTTTAAGAAATTTTCAGTCACCCACTACATAGAAACCACTATCCTGATAAGTCAGCACTATCTACATTGAGAAAAGACCTTCCACCATCAAAACAATGATTACTTGTTGAAGATCAGATGATTTTTAGCAATAAAGTATTTGTCTTTTTTTAATTATAAAGATGTAGGATACAATCCAGGGTGAGAAACACAAACTTTGATTATGCAGGTACCCTTGTTGATATGGTATTCCCCTCCCTCCCCTAGCAGTTTTCCTCAACTGCCAACTCTACTTCCCTCCCCTGACAGTTTCCCAATACTGCCAATCCCTTTCTTCTTTTTTTCTTTATTTTCTTTTATTTATTTTTTTTAAATAATAAAGATGTGGGGTACAATTCAGGGTTAGATATACAAATATTGATTATGCAGGTACCCTTGTTGATGAGGTATGCCCTCCCTCCCTTAGCAGTTTCCCTCAACTGCCAATCCCACCCTCCTTCCCCTGACAGTTTTCCATTACTGCCAATCACTTTCTTATAGTATTATAATTGTTCAGGGTGAGAACATATGGTACTCTGTTCTTTGTTTCTGTGATAGATCACTGAGTATGATTGACTCCAAATCCATCCAAGTTGCTGCAAAGTCCATATATTTGTCCTTCTTTATGGTTGCATAATATTCCATTGTGTATTTGTACCACATTTTTTTTTTATCCAGTCCAGCTTCAATGGGCAACATGGTTGGTTCCATGTTTTTGCTATTGTGAATAGGGCTGGAACAAACATATGTGTGCAGGTATATTTTGTAGAATGATTTGAGTTCCTCCGGGTATATTCCCAATAGGGGAATTGCTGGGTCATATGGAAGGTCAATTTCTAGTTCTTTCAGAAATTACCACACTGTCTTCCAGAGAAGTTGCACTACTTGGCATTCCCATCAGCAGTGTAGAAGTGTTCCTTTCTCTGCATTCTTGCCAGCATCTTTTGTTGTCTATTTTATTAATGATGACCACTCTAAGTGGGGTTAGGTGGTATCTCAATGTGGTTTTGATTTGCATTTCTCTGATGACGCATGAGGCTGAGCACTTTTTCATGTGTCTGTTGATTGCCTGTGTATCTTCTTTTGAGAAGTGTCTATTCATGTCTTTTGTCCACTTTTTAATGGGGCTGTTTGGGTTTTTTTTCCATTTGGCGTGTTTGAGTTCCTTGTAGATCCTAGATGTTAGACCTTTGTCAGATATACAGTTGGCAAATATTTTTTTCCTATTCCATGGTCTGTCACTCTGCTCTCTTGATGGTTTCTTTTGCTTTGCAGAAGCTCTTTAGTTTGATGAGGTCCCACTTGGACTTATCTATCTTATATCTTAAGATATTGGCTTTAGGGTTCTGAATAGGAATTGGTTTCCAGTTCCAATTTTGATAAGGGTGTCTCCTGCATGTTCTAAGATTCTTATAGTTTGGGGTTTTACATTTAGATCTTTGATCCATTTAGAGTTAATTTTTGTGTGTGGTAGTAGGTGGGAGTCCTGTTTCAATCTTCTACATGTGGTCAGCCAGTTTTCCCCTCTGACCATTCACTGAATAGGTTCTTCTCTCCCCAGTGGTTGTTGTTGGAGGCTTGTCAAAAATGAGTTGGTTGAGGAATTGAGACATTGCTTCCGGAATCTCTATCCTTTTACATTGGTCTATATGTCTTTTCTTGTATCAATAGCAGACTGTTTTGATTACTGTAGCTTTATAGTGAAGTTTGAAGTCTGGAAGTGTGATACCTCCTGCTTTGTTTCTTTTGCTAAGGATTGTTTTGGCTATTCGTGGTCATTTATGTTTCTATATGAATTTCTGTATTGTCATTTCCAGGTCTGAGAAGAATGATGTTGGTAACTTAATGAGTATTGTATTGAATCTGTAGATTGCCTTTGGTAGGATGGACATTTTAACAATGTTGATTCTTCCTATTCATGAGCATGGAATATTTTTCCATTTGTGTCTTCTTAGATTTCTTTGAGCAATGTTTTGTAGTTCTCATTGTAAAGGTCTTTCACTTCTATGGAGAGGAAGATGCCGAGGTATTTCATGGGTTTTTTTGTGGCTATCGTGAATGAATTGTGCTTTTAATTTGGGTCTCTGCCTGCTTGTTGTTGGTGTATAGGAATGTAACTGTCTTTTGCACATTTATTTTGTACCCTGAGACTTTGCCAAAGTCCTTTATCAGTGCAAGCAGGTTCTTGACAGATTCTCTTGAGTTTTCAAGGTACAGGATTATGTCATCTGTAAAGAGGGATAACTTGACTTCCTCTTTTCCTATTTGGATACCCCTGATTTCCTTCTCTTGTGCAATTGCCCGAGCTGGGACTTCCAACACAACGTTGAGCAAGAGTGGCAGCTAACATATTGTTAAATGGACAGAAACTGGAAACATTTCCCCTGAAAACTGGAATAAAGTGTTTCTAAATTCAGGTATGTGTATAGTGTTTATACATAATGTTGTTGCATTCTTAATAGAATACAGTGTAAATGTAGACTGTATTGATATATGTACTGTGAAACCAAAACATTCTTGTGATTTGCTTTTCTGTGATATTTATTTTATAATAGCCTGGAACTGAACCCAAAATATCTTTGAGGTATGCCTGTGTATGGACTCATAATTCCACTGCACCACTTAGTAGTCCTCAACCTTGAGCAGTGCACTGATCTTTGTGCTTTGGATTTTTTCTCATGTGTAATGATGACATTGATATTCTTTGAGTGAACTCAAATAAGGCTCTGATGACAGTTCCTGGTGATTTTTGTGTTCCTAGAACATAGCAATATATGAATAACAGTGCTATTATTTTATATAAGTCTATAGTTTGTCTTTTCCAAAAAAGGATTAATGAAAATTAGTCAAATTTATACTTTTTTTGCTAAGTAAGAAAAATGAGACTAAAAAATACAGAAAGCAAAATGCAAACAAATATATAGATATGCATTTTTGAAGGTCTGGCAGACACACTCAAATATCACACATTTTGACCTTAAGAATTATGGCAGCCAAAGCACAAAACATATGCTAGCAAGCATTATTAGGGCAAATTTGAGTTTGTTTCTCAACAAAAACACATCTATTCCTGCATGTAAGAGCTGAATGTTTGCTATACATTCTCAAAAAAGAAGTCATTTTTTAATGTAATGCACTGTAACATAATAGCAGATTTCTATAACTACAACCTTAATCTTCATAAATCTCTCTCCAGCAATGCCTATTAATGCAATATAATGATTAAAAATGGTACCACAGTGTCTCTATCAACATGTTTAAGGATTTCTGAACACCTGAATCAATCTAAAGATAAATGTTAACATATCTGGACATATGGGCAAATAAATAAACATTTACTCTGGTTTGACTATCCTGCATATCCTAATTTTGGGTTGCTTCCCTGCCCCCACTTACTGTGTAATTGATTCAGGTATGGCTGGCTTCAACCCCTGTCTCCCGAATGGACATGAGAACCATAATTTTTCAGATTACTCCATCTCTCTGGACAGTAATTGGTTTAGGAAAGAATTGAACAAGGCAAGTTAATTGATCACTTCTAAATTCAATATGTGTTCTTTAGCGCACACACACACACACACACACACATTGTCTAGAAATACTTATCAAATAATACCTTTTATCTCTCTTTGTGAAACTATTTTATCATAGGCATGTGTCTGAGGTATGTATGAAATACATTCTAAATTCCTTGTTTTTATTTAATTATAATTTTTATTTTAAAGATGTGGGATATAACTGGGTTCGGTGGCTTAGCCTGTAATCCCATGCCTTTGGGAGGCTGAGTTGAGTGTATTGCCTGAGTCCGCGGGTTGCGAGACCTCATCTCTATAAAAAATCAAAAATTAGCCGGCGTGGCGGAGCGCGCCTGTAGTTCCAGCTACTTGGAAGGCTGAGGCGGAAGGATCACCGGAGCCCAGCGGGTTGAGGCTGCGGTGGCCGGGAGCGGCCACTGCACTCCAGTCTGGGTGACAGAGTGAGACTCCAACTCAAAAAAAAAAAAAAAAAAGATGTGGGATACAATTCAGGGTTAGGTACATAAGCGATCATCATGTAGGTAAAGTGTGGGTAGCCTTATTGATGTGACGTGCCCTGCCTCCCCGGCAGTGTCCCACTACTGCCAGTCCCTTTCTTATAGTATTATGATAAATGATCACGATTCACTTATGAGTGACTACATGTAGTACTCAGATATTTGTTTCTGTGATAGATCACTGAGTATTATAGACTCTAAATGCATCCAAGTTGCTGCGAAGTCCGTAATTTTGTTTTTCTTTATGTTTCCATAATATTCCATCATGTATATATACCACATTTTATTTATTCAGTCCACCTTCGATGGACAGCATGGTTGGTTTCATGTTTTTAATATCATGAATAATGCTGCAATAACCATACATGTGTAGGTATCTTTTTCATACAGTGATTTGAGTTCCTCTTGGTAAATTCTGAGAAGGTGGATTGCTCGGTCGTTTGGAAGGTCAATTTTTAGATTTTTTAGGAATCGCCACACTGTTTTCCACAGAGGTTGTACTAGTTTACACTTACACCAACAGTGTGGAAGCACTCCCTTTTCTCTGCATCTTCTCAAGCATCTGTTGATTTTTAAGTTATTGATGATATGGCCATGCCGACAGGAGTTAGATGGTATTGCAGTGTGGTTTTAATTTGCATTTCTTTGATGATTAGTGAGGCTGAGTTTTATTTTTGTGTGTCTGTTGACGGCTCGTATGTCTTCCTCTGAGATGTGTCTATTCATATATTTTTCCCACTTTGTAATAGGGTTGTTTGCTTTTTTCTTTCAACACATTTGAGTTCCTTGTATATTCCTAACAATATGTTAGGAATGTTAGGTCTTTGTCAAACTTACAGTTGGAAATTTTTTTTTCCCATTCTGTAATCTGTCTCCTCTTTCTGTTGATGGTTTCTTTTGCTTTGCAAAAGTTTTTCAGTTTGATGAGATCCCACATGTCTATCTTATCTCTTATGGCATTTACTTTTGGAAAGTTTTTCAGGAATTGGTTGCCTATTCCAATTTCCATAAGCATGTTTCCTGCATCTTCTTCTAGGATTCTTATAGTCTGAGGTTTTATATTTAGATCTTTGATCCATTTAAACTTGATTTTTGGGTATGGTAATAGGTAGTGGTCCTGTTTCAATCTCCTGCAAGTGGTCACCAGTTTTCCCAGCACCATTTACTAAACAGGTTCGCCTCTCCACACAGGTATAACAATATTTGAAGGAATGTATTATTCCACACAAATTTTATAATCAAGATGTTACATTTTCTGGGAATTTGGTAGTCATTTCATTGATAATAACTTAGCTTTGTGAGAACATCTTTATAAACATGTGATAGTGTTATGAAAAACTATCTGACAAATTGCTAGGAACTGTTTCATATCCCTAGCTTGGAAATTAAATCTTCTGTTTTTAAACGATTATATCAGGTAAAAAAGAAAACTTATAAAAAGTAAAATCTAGTCTTGACACTTTCTATATTTATATAGTGTATGTATATTTTCTTCCTTATTATATTATTAAAGATTGCTAGAGTTATGTTATACATTAGCAGGTAAAGTGAGCAGTTTTATTTCTTATCTTCCACTGAGTTTAAATTTTACCATTTAGTATTGCTTCCTGTAGTTTTTGACACATAATCAAAAAGTTAAATTTCCTCTTAAGACCTTTTGAGAATCATCAAGAGATATTAACCTCTAATGATAAGCCTAATTAAATATCTAATTACATTTTTTTCTTTTTTTTTTTTTTTGAGTTGGAGTCTCACTCTGTCGCACAGACTGGAGTGCAGTGGCTGCTCCTGGCCTCCGTAGCCTCGACCTGCTGGGCTCCAGCGATCCTTCCACCTCAGCCTTTCAAGTAGCTGGAATTACAGGCATGTACTACCACGCCCAACTGATTTTTTGATTTATTGTAGAGATGAGGTCTCGCTGCCCAGGTGGGTCTCGAACCCACGGGCTTAGGCAATCCACTCAGCTCAGCTCCCAAAGGTGTGGGATTACTGGCTGGGCCACTGAGCCTGGCACAAATATTTATATCTATTGAAATGAGTATGTTATTTTTTTTTCCTATGGTGAATTATGTAGTTGGATTTATATAAGTTGAACTTACCTTGAATTCATGAAATAAGCACAAATTAATCAGGATTAATTATGCTATCCTATATTCTATTTAGAATATTTATGTTAATGAGAATCATTTTCTTGTATTTTTCTCTAGTGATTTCCTTATTAATTGTTAATTCATTATTTTATTGTTGTCGTACAAATGGAGGGCTACTTTATTCTATTGATCAAGTTTTATTTTCTTTTTTAAAATATGTAAAACAATCTGATTCCAGTATCACCCTTCCTTAGCCTGTGGGAAGATCTTTAAATATACTTTATTTTTTAATGTATTTATTCTTTATGCATGTATAGTACTACAAACACTAGTTTTTTTAGTATTGTATTCCATGGATATTTTTGAATAAATCCTTAATAGGAGTAAAAATATATATTATTTTACATATTTGGAAACCAGCATTCAAAATTAAATTGACAGCAGGACTGAATCCTGCTTTCTCCAGGGATTTTAGGAGAAATTCCATCTCTTGCCTTTTCCAAATTCTGGTGGTTATGGCCTTCCTTGGCTTGATTATTCACTCTAGTCTCTTACCCCATCTTGACTTGACCTTACCTTATTCTGTCTTCTTGTCTGTTTCTCCCTTATAAGATCCTTTGTTTTGGGTTTAGGGCACACAGATAGTTTAGAATGATCTAATTTCAAGATTCTTAATGTAATTATATCTTCAAAGACCATTTTGTTCAAATAAGGTTGCATTCACAGGATTGGGAAATAAGACATGGACATGTTTTTAAAAGCCAACTTTCAACTCACTACATGTTAAATTCACAGCTCTAACTTGTCTACTACACAAAGTGAAGATCTTCATTGGAAATAAGGACTCTAAAATGAGGAATAGAAACATTTGGATAAAACTTGCAACTCACAGATTCCTCTAGACTATCTGTTCCAGGAGAAGTGACCTCTCCACTTCTCAGGTACAACCTCTCATTGCCTAGAGATGATGCATATCCTCTCTTGGCCCCTTGCATGAAGTTAAATAGTTAAATGGTTTTATACAGTGGATTATAATCCACTAATATCATTATTTATTTTGATGCTCTCAATGACTAAAATTTAGCTAGTGGCAGACTGTTTAAAATGATCTTATGTCTTTTCTCATACTCTCAACTTTTTTATTAAGTCATTTCCTTTCTTTTTGGCAAAATAGAATGCTCCAGTATCAACTTATTCTTTACCTACCCCAGCCCTGGAATCAGTCATTTTTCTAATTTCCCTTGCTTAGCAATATTTGGTTTTCTCTATTTTCTATTATTCACTTTGATTTTTTTTAGGGGTAGTATATTGTGATTTCAATTATCATTTCCCTGATAACAGGTGAGATTGAATGTCTTTATATTTATTACCTTTATATATATTTACCTTTATTCATCAACAGAATGACTTCTGTAGAGAACATTGCCAGTGGTGAGTATCTACTATAAGTTTTAATATCAACCTAGCTATAGCAAAATAAGCTAATACTAACTTGGAGAAAAATGGGCTTGAAAACCCACAGCCACTTGGAGGCAGATCTGGCATATCCATCTACCATGACCCTGAATTATTTTGGCTACAGATGGCATCACTCAAAACAACCATCTCATTCATTAGTAATAATCAGTGACTTCACTACTGTCTGATCTTTGGGTCATTTTTACTAATTTGGCATTGGAAAAAAAAAAAGCTGTGGAGTGAGTCAAGCCTTAGGACCTGCATCACCAGAGTTACAGTTCTAATGTAGCAAGGAAAACGTATTGGCAGTAATAGTAATAGTAACATTGAATATAAATTTTAGATAATAATGACTTCATAATAATAATTGTTTTTATAAAACCAAAATCATCTCTATAGTTCTAGTACTTTTCATCATAATTTAACTAAACATTTCAAAGTTAATTTACCTTTGTAAATACTTTACAAAATGTATTTTTAAAATATTTCATAAATAAAAAAGTTCTATAATTTCAAAGAAATTTATGTCAAAATTCTAAAATTATATTCCTTTTGGATTCCCTTAATTTATAGCATCATTGTTAGTTGCTAAAGCTCAAAACACAGAAATCATCTTTCCCTTTCTTTCATATTCAGTCAACAACAAAAATAATAATCAATTTTTGTCCAGATTATTTCTCACATCTGTCTTTATTTTCTCTATATCGTTGTTCCTTGACTTAAGTTTGTTCTTGCTAAAATTCACCCAGATAATCAGAGCATATTTTAAATTTATCTCCTTCTCTTCAGACTCTTATCTGCTTTGTAATGCAACCAGAACAAATTTTCAAAACACTGGTAAGACACAACGACTCTCAGTATGAATGTAGCTGACATTTCCTAGTTCTTGGGTTAATATGAAAACCCATGCATGGCAGGTGTGCTTCTCTGGAAATCCTCCTCTGAAAGATAATTTTGCATTTTGATGCTGAAATAAGGGAACGGACAATTCCTTTTTGGAAGTTCCCTGCTGGAATATTTTTGAATGACAAGCTAAACTTTTCAGACCTCTAGTTAGCCATCACATACTTCACTCTCTTTGTTAGTCTTGCCCCATACAAAGTTGTGCACATTCTCTGACATTACTCTTGCTTTCCCCGAGGGTTTGACTATTTTAAGAGTAGTTTGACCATTTTATTCTTATATTCTCATTTGTCTTTTAATATTGTTACATGTTAGCTTTTCTGAAGATTTTTTAAAAGCTTTTTTATATGTAATATTAACCTTGTTTCTATGACATAACCATGTTCTATATACTGTTTTAAGCAATTAAAATGTATTATCTAATTCAACTCTCTTGTAGTTCTCTCAAAACAGGTATTTCTAGCAAGTCTGTTTTACAAGTAAGAATAATGAGACACAGCAAGTTAAACTAAATTTTCAAAGCTCATATGGCTAGCAAAGTGATAAAGCAAAGATTTAAACTTGGTCTGTCAATTACAGAGTCCTGCCCCTTAAAATGTTACTGAATTCCTGTCTTCTATAATCTTGTAACTCTTTTTTTTTTGAGTTGGAGTTTCACTCTGTCACCCAGACTGGAGTGCAGTGGCTGCTCCCGGTCACTGCAGCCTCTCGATCCTGCTGGGCTCTGGTGATCCTTCCGCCTCAGCCTTCCAAGTAGCTGGAACTACAGCTGGAACTACAGCTACCATGCCCGGCTAATTTTTTTTATTTATTGTAGAGATGAAGTCTCGCCAAGTTGCCCAGGTGGGTCTCGAACCGGCAGGCTCAGGCAATCCACTCACCTCAGCCTCCCAAAGTGCTGGGATTACAGGCTGAGATACCGCGTCCGGCCATTTTGTAACTCTTGAAATTGACTTCTATGTAAGTATGTGTCACATGATTATTTGCTGATCTATCAATTCACATAGAAAATGTTAACTTATAGAAAGAACAAAGTATTTCGCATGGTTTATATTCATGTCCAAAAGAATTTATGCTATTTAGAAATGCTAGATGAATGGACAATGTACTCCCAAACGTTTTTAGTGCTTTTGAAGAATCAAGGTTTTAAATCATGAGATAACATTTGAGATTAGTTTGAATTCATATTCGATTGTATACAATTTTTTTTGATAATTTGTTAATCTAGATGGTAAAGCCTGAAGAAAATTTTTAATAATTTAAGATCTGAGTTTATCTGAAGTACATCAAATCTTGTAAAACTGAACTATAGAGCCTTAGGACTGGGAGAAATATTATCTTCCCAAGTAGTGTCATCTGGTAGACCTCCTTCAATCAGAATTTCAAACCTCAATTTAGTAAGATGTTGTTATGGTAATGTTATCTTTATTTATTTTTACTCTCATGAAATTTAATCAGAACTTTAAAATGTAATTTTACAATTCTTAATACACTGAATTAATTTTGCTACTGAATGTACAATTACAAGAAAACTTTCTGGTTAGTGTTAGCCTTGTTCAACGTTTCATAAAACCAAATGATTCTTCATTTGGCACCTCATACTTCTGCCTATGCAATTGATGTCACAAAATTTAGAATTCAAAGATTGGGGTTCAAGCACAGTTTTTTTTTTCATTAATAATCCATGTGATCTCAGTCAAAATTCATGATTTTGTTCTTTTTTATGGCTGTGTAGTATTCTATCTTGTATATATACCCCATTTTTAAAATTCAGTCCTCTTTTGATGGACAGCATGGTTGCTTCCAGGTTCTTGCTATTGTGAGCAATGCTGTGATAAACATACATGTGCAGGTATCTTTTTGATAGAGTGATTTGAGTTCTTCAGGGTATACTCCCAGTAGGGTGATTGTGGGGTTATATGGGAGGTTGATATTTAGAGCTTTTAGGAATCACCGCACTGCTTTCCACAGAGGTAGCACTAGTTTACACTCCCACCAACAGTGTAGAAGTGTTCCCTTTTTGCCACACCCTCTCCAGCACCTGTTATTTTTTGAATTATTGATAATTTCCACTTGTTTGTGCCATCTTTGATTTCTTTGAGCAGTGTTTTGTAGTTTTCATTGTAAAGGTCTTTCACGTCTCTGGTTAGGAAGATGCCAAGGTATTTCATTTTTTTGTGGCTATTGTGAGTGGGATTGTGTTTTTATTTGGGTTTCTGTTTGTTTATTTTTGGTGTAAAAAAATGCGATCGTCTTTTGCACATTTATTTTATACCCGGAGACTTTGCCAAAAGCCTTTATCAGTGTAAGGAGGTTTTTGACAGATTTTCTTGGGTTTTCAAGGTAAACATTCATGTCATCTGCAAAGAGAGATAACTTGACTTCCTCTTTTCCTATTTGGATAACCTTGATTGCCTTCTTCTCTGATTGCTCGAACCAGGACCTCCAATACTATATTGAACAGGAGGGGTGAGAGTGGGTATCCTTGTCTTGTTCCAGTTTTCAGGGGAAATGGTTCCAATTTTTGTTCATTTAGGAGTATGCTGGTTGAGTGTTTCTCGTAGATGGCTTTTACTATTTTGAGGTATGTTCCCCATATGCCTAGATATTCGAGGGTATTTATCAAGAAAGGGTGCTGGATTTTATCAGAAGTTTTTCTGCATCTAATGATATAATCATGGGGTTTTTGTTTTGACATCTGTTGATGTATTTAATTACATTTATGGTTTTAAGAATGTTGAACCTGGCTTGCATCCCAGGGATGAAGCCTACTTGGTCATGATGGATGATTTTTGAGATATGTTGTTGAATCCAGTTTGGTAGGATCTTCTTGAGAATTTTAGCATCTATGTTCATCAAAGATATTGACCTGTAGTTCTCTTTCTTTGTTGGATCTTTACCTGGCTTGGGTATCAATGTGATGTTAGCTTCATAAAATGATTTTGGGAGAGTCCCATCTTTCTCAATTGCCTGAAATACCTTACGTAGGATTGGTATTAGCTCCTCTTTATTTATTTTATTTTATTTTATTTTTTTGAGTTGGAGTCTCATAGTCACCCAGACTGGAGTGCAGTGGCTGATCCCAGCCACTGCAGCCTTGACCTGCTGGGCTCCAGCAATCCTTCTGCCTCAGCCTTCCAAGTAGCTGGAACTACAGGTGCATGCCACCATGCCCAGTAATTTTTTTGATTTATTGTAGAGATGAGGTCTCACCTGCCCAGGCAGGTCTCAAACACACTGGCTCAGGCAATCCACTCACCTCAGCCTTCCAAAGGCATGGTATTACAGGCTGAGCCACTGAGCCCGGCTAACTCCTCTTTAAATGTCTTGCAGAATTCTGCTTGAAAAACATATGGTCCAGGGCTTTTTTTGGTAGGTAGTTTTCTTATTACATAGTCAATTTCCTCGACTGTTATTGGCCTATTTAGGGTCTCAATTTCTTCTTGTTTCAACCTATGCAGAGTGTGTGATGACAGAAAGTTCTCCATTTCCTTAATGTTTTCAAGTTTATTTCCATAAAAATGTACATAGTAGTCTCTGATGATCTTTTGTATTTCTTCAGGGTCAGATGTGACTTCATCTTTTGTGTTTCGATTATGCTTATTTGGGTTTTTGCTATCTTTTACTTGGTCAGTCTAGCTAGGGGACCATCAATCTTGTTTATCCTTTCGAAGAACCAGCTTTTTGTTTCATTATTTTGTATTATCTTTTTGTCTTCTATGTCCTGGATTTGGGCTTTTATTTTGGTGTTCTGAATTCTTCTGCTGAAATGAGGGTTTTTGTGGTCTTGTTTTTCCAGCTTCCTTAGGTGACTTGTCAGGCTGTTAATTTGTGATCCTTCCATTTTCTTCATGTGTGTTTGTAAGGATATAAATTCCCCTCTTACTACAGCTTTCATGGCATCCCAGAGATTTTGGTAAGATGCTTCTTCCTTTTCATTTGTTTCCAGGTATCTTTTGATATATGTTTTGATTTCATCATTGACCCAAGAGTTGTTTAGCATCATGCTGTTTAGTGTCCGTGTCTTTGTGGAGTTTGGGGGGACCTTGATGGTGTTAATGTTTATTTTTATTCCACTGTGGTCCAAGAAGGTGCATGGTAAAATTTTGCTCCTTTTAAATTTGCTTATGCTTGATTTATGGCCAAGTATGTGGTCGATCTTAGAGTTCATTCCATGTGGTGATGGGTAGAATGTGTATTCTGTGGTCTTTGGATGGAGTGTTCTGTAGGTATCAGTTAAGTCCATTTGGCCAAGAGTCACATTGAGATTCTGGATCTCATTGCTGATTTTTTGTTCTGATGATCTGTCTAGGGTTGTGAGTGGTGTATTAAAGTCCCCAGATATGATGATGTTAGAGTCAATATCTTTCTTTAGTTTTCATAGAAGCTGCTTTATGAAAGTTGGCACTCCTATGTTGGGTGCACATATGTTTAGGATAGATATTTCTTGTTGATGGATTGAACCTTTTTATCATTATGTAGTGGCCCTCTGTATCTTTTTAAATTTTTGATAGCTTAAATGATATTTTGTCTAAAATTAGGATCGCGATCCCTCCTTTCTTTTGTGTTCCATTTACCTGAAAATTTGTTTCCCATCCTCTTACTTTGAGTCTGTGCATGTCCTTTCTAGTGAGATGGGTCTCTTGAAGGCAGTATATTCTTGCCTGGTGATATTTTATTCATTTTGCCATTCTATGTCTTTTCAGTGGTGCATTTAGGCCATTCACATTCAGGCTAATTATTGAAATGTGAGAATTTGTCCCTATCATAGAGTTCTTATAGAGTTATTGTTCTTCCACTTGTTTTTTTCTCTTTCTTTTGGTTTTTTGGTTGGTTCATGTGTATTTTATTCTTTTTCCTGTACTCTTATGAAGAACATTGTTCTTTTTTCCTTTTCTTCTGTGTTTGGTACTTTCTTAAGTGTTTCATGTAGAGGTGGTCTGGTGGTAGCGTAAGTTCTTAGGGACTGGATATCTGGGAAAGATTTTAATTCTTCCTCGCTGATGAAGCTTAACTTGGTTGGGTAGGTTATTCTTGGTTGAAATTGTTTATCTTTTAGAACTTTGAAGATAGGGCTCCAAGCTCTCCTTGCCTGTGGGGTTTCTGTAGATGAATCTGCTGCTATTCTAATTGGTCTTCCATGGTAGGTGATCTGGCCTTTTTCTCTTGTGCCTTTAGGGCTTTTTCTTTTATACCTACTTTGTTTAGGTGAATTATTATGTGTCTGGGAGTTGGTCTCCTCATTTGTTGTCTTGCAAGGGTTCTCTGAATCTCTTGTGTTTGAATTTTTGCATCACTGATTAGATAAGGGAAGTTTTCTTGAATAATCTCATGGAAAGTTTGTTTCAGTGTGGTCTCTGTCTCTCTTTCCGCCTCAGGAAGGCCAATTACTTTTAGGTTCGGTCTCTTGAAGTAATTGCTCATCTCTTGAATGTTTTGTTCTGTCTTTTAAAGCTTGTTTTCTGTGTTTTTAAGAGTTTGGGTTAGTTCAAGCTCTGAGATTCTTTCTTCTGCCTAGCTAATTCTGCTTCCCATGCTTACCAGTTTGTTATTTATTCCATGCTTATCAGTTTGTCATTTATTTCATTCACAGTATTCTTTATTACTGTTATCTCAGTTATCAGCTACTTCCTAGTTTCTTCTTGTCTCTCCTCAATTCTGTTTAATCTCTCCATTAGTGTCTTGATATCTAGGTTTGTAGTTTGAGAACAGTCATTTGGGGGCTCTTCATTAAACAATGTCATTCCGAAGTGAGTTTTCTCCATGTCTGCCCTCCCAGGGGTCTGGGAGAGAACCATATTCTTCTTTTGGTTTTTCTTCATTTGTGTAGATTTTTCTCTCTTTCCCCCTTTCCCTCCCCTTCTTTAACTCTGTTTTTCAGGGAAGGTGGGGTTGCTTTTGCTTAACGTGTGCAATCTCCTCTTCTTCCTTATGTGGGTCCTCTGGCTTTGTTCACTTTTGAGGTTGGAGTGTGGGCTATGGGCTGTACTTTTTGCAGTTTTTAGGTTTAATTGAGGGGGAAGTTGTGATTCAGAATCTATATGCTAATACTAGTATTCACCAACAGGTGTATGGGCACACTGGAACCTATTTCCCACTGCCTTAAAATGTGTGTGTGCAGCGGGATGTAGGTTTGGTCCCTCAACAAAAGGAGGTACTAAAGAGGAAAATAATGGAGGAAGGAAGGGTCAATAGGAAATTAGAAAGAGAGGAGAGTGATAGGGAAAACAGACATACATACGAACTAACAGGTGCAAAAGAGACACAAGCCCGGAGAGAAGTGAAAAAGACACGCAAGCAAAATTCCCTAAGGAATACTGGTAGCCACACAAAGACAGACCAATAAAATTGTGCCTTTTGATGTGTTTTACCTAACACAAACAGATAGTGTAAGTCCAAAAGCAAACAAAAGTGAGCAAAACTAACAGTCAAAATGATAAAATCAAAAGTCAAAATAAGAAATCAGACTAGCTCTGGAATCTTTCCTGAGTGTCTAAAGTCTCTTCAGTTCTGATCTCCAACCTCTCCCCTTTGCTTTCCATGAAGGCAGATAGATTTACTCGCAGCTTGGGTTTATTCTTTTAGTCTGCTGCCTGGGAGGTCTGTGATGCTTAGTTGCCTATGTCTGATTCAGCATGGGGGGGTTGTCTCCTGTTTAGTGATGTTACCTTAGTAACTGAAGTCGAGGCTGCTCGTAGGTAGGCGGGGGAGTGCAAATCTATGCCTGGAGAATTGCTGTGGTGGCAGCTTCTTTTTCATGGATCCTTTCTTTCTGCTCGTCTGGGTCCCTGGGTGGTCCACTATGATGGGCTGTGGTGGTGTGTGAGGCGCCGGGGATCAGCTGCACAGCTGGGCGCTGGATCCAGGGTATCACCAGCAGGCTGGGGTGGAGGAGAGGGTCAGGAGTTCATTCCTCTGGAGCTGAAAGCCTCTGATCAGCACCTCCTTAAGATATGCTGTTCCTTTACACAAGCATTGGGTCATGTGCTGGGTGCCTCAGCCAGGGTGGGTCCAGAACTCCAGAGCTCCAAAGCTCCAAAGTGCAGGTGGTGAGAGGCAAGAGTGACCCTGGGCCTCTTGCAGGGTACTTCAACCAAAAATGGAACTGGTATCTCTGAGGGGCTGGTGCCCAGAGCCTCCATGGGTGACTGGAAGCTTGGTGCTAGGTGCTGGGTGAGATGATGTAGCCAGGGAGGGAGCCGAGACCCGAGACTCCCGTGTGAGCAGAGGTCATGTATAGTGGAGCAGCAGCAGCTGGGGACCACAATGTCTGGCCCTGGGTGGGACCGAGGGTCCCCGGACCTCAGACTGGTGCAGCTGGCGGTGGGTAGGGGTGTGGGGGAAGAAAAGTAAGAGTCTTTTGGGGAACTCACATTGAGAGAATCTCACAATTTTACCTATGCTGTCGCCATCTTACCAGAACTCCTCGAAAATCACAGCATTTAGCAGGCTGTTTACTCTTCTGTGTTTCTAGCTACAATAAGTTTGATACATACTTCTAGATACTCTCTGTCTTTGATTATGCTTGGCAGACCTCCTTTCCCAGAATAGTGACTTAATAAACATTGATTTATTAAGTTTGAGAATTCTTTTGAACATCAAATAAAAGTCACTTCATGTTTTAGTGTAATCTTATGCTTAGCTGGAAATTATCTATGCCATATTTGAATATTTCTTAGGATATGGTTTATTGGCCATCCATGTCAAAATCAACTGGGAAATTTGTATAAACTACAGATTCCTGAGTCCTACACAAAATCAAAATGTAATCTTAAAGGACACGGGCTACAGTGTCTAATTATCCTCTGAATCTCTAATAATTAGAAGTTCTGTAGTAGATCCTTAAAACTTGCACAATCTCCTGAATAGTATATGTTAATTAACTCTTTGACTTAAACAGGAAGAGTCTCCTGTTAGTATAAGACATAATTTTATACAAATAAATTATTGAGTAAATTTATAAATAGCACCTTTGAACTGCCCTATGTTAATATTAAAAATAAGTATTTCCAGTTAAATTCTACTAGGTAATTTTGCATACTATATATTAAGCTACTGAAGAATTAGGTGATGGAAAGAAAACTAAAATATTAGGCAACTTCTTCTTGCCAAGACTTAAGAACAACTGTCTTGTTTGAATTTTATCATAATTTTAAAAGTTAAACCTTATTTCAGCTATTTTACAATTAGAAAAAAAAAGATGCAAAAAGGTTATGTAACTTGTTCAACTTTTCGTAGATATAGGGAGCAGACCTGAGTTCCAAACCAGTATCTGGTGAATACTGAAATTGTTATATTCCCACTTAAGTATTTCTCTAGTTTTTATTGGTTGCTGTCTTAAAGACAAGTATACATTGCAAGCATTTGACCTTAAAATTAGTCTGATCAATTTAACATCAGCTAATGTAAATGAATGACTTTAGTATATACATTTTTAAAAAGAATTATAGTAGACCAAAAGATAAAACGGCCATCAGAGACAAGCTATCACCTCTACTGCAGAAGAAAGTTGAAATATGGCTGCTTTGAAGGATAAAAATTCAACTGCTCATAAATTATGATATAGTACTTGCTAACTACAGTTGTGATATTTGCTTAATAAAAATTCCCATAGTAAAGCTAAGAAAAACAATTAACTTAAGTGAAAACAGAAGGCATTCTACTCTTAGTAGAAAATGCTACACAATTTTGCTGAACCCCAATGGCTTTTTATGATACTATCTGGGACAGGTTGATCTCAAAGAATAGCCAACTCAAAATCATATATATATATTGCATTTTAAAAAAATCACAATTGGAAAAATTCTAAAAATATTCTAGGAATAATTGTAACAATTTCCCCCAAAGACCAGGAAAAATATGTATCTTTTCACCTTTATAATCACAATAGAAAACAAAAACCAAACTCAAACTTTTGATGTGCATTTTATGTATTATAACTACAACAAACATTAAAAATAGCTTATTCACAAAAATGGGTCATAAAGCTGGTTCAACTAATTTAAGGCAAATTTTTTGGATTGTTCCCAGATTTTTTCTTAGCATTTCCAGGCTGAGGCCATTGGTGCAAAGTGCACTTCCTTCTCTGCCTGAGTCTGCTTAAACAGGTGCTGTGCAAATATAAAATCTCATTATCCTCCTTGATAGGAGCTCATTGTTGGAGAACACAAAGAGAGCAATCCCTCTGAGTCTTTGGTTTTCTCCTCTCCATGTTTTTTATATTTTAGAAAGACAATTTATGTATTTTTTGAAAAGTGCTCACCCAATATTTATTCACTAAGTTTCATTCTAAGCATTTCTATAGATAGATTGAGTTAGGAAATGGAATTTTCTTTATAGTCATGAGTTATACAAATTGCAAGTAGAATTAATTGTAAGATATTTATTTTGGAAGTAAGGAAAGATTTCTGTATACCTTAAAATTGTACTCTTTTTAAAAAAATGTGTTTTCATCAAATGTACATAAAATATCACAAGATTGATGATGATGTGAATTAGTAAAATTTATCACAATTCACAGAGGACTTTTATGTACATAAGATCAATGTCTCATAACAACTTTGTAATGGAAAAATTAGTATCTACATTGTAGAAACTAAGGTTCAGAGAGATTAAGCCTTGAAGTCATATAGCTAATCACTGACAGAACTGCTATTAAAATAGAGTTTTCTGGTAAATAACGTCAGGTTCTACTCACTATAATACAAGTAAACAACCTTTCTGTAATTACTGCCCTATTAGAATGTATAAATACATAAGTGTGCTTGTGTGTGCATATTTATTTCTAGTAGATCTTTCCCTACCAGAGGACTGTCCCTCCCTTTTTTTTTTTGTAATGTGTTATGCACTGGAAAATGCAAAGAGGGAATTCAATATAATTTCTTCCCTGTTTTAATTCCTTGCTTTCCAAGAAATTCTCTTATTGAGAAGTTTCATTCCCAAGCATTTGCTTTGGAAAGAGTGCTTTCAACTGAAGGTGTGAACTCTCTAGATGCTGAAATACTATAATCTCCTGTTTACATAATTAAATCTCTTGAGTATCTTTCTCTATTTTACCATAATAACTTATTAAATATTATTCCAGCACTAATCAAGGCTCTGTTTAAATTCAAAGTTTCAAGAATTATTGAATTTCCAGATCGAGGCACTGAAAGCCTGGCCATGATTCATTTTGACCCAAACAACAAAAAAAGTGCCCTTGAAAAACTCACTACGTCATGCTCTAGAGCAAAGTTCTCCTCAGTATTACTGAACAGGCATATGACATTCCAGAAGTTGTAGTGCCTCTTGCCATTTTTAGGTTTTTCAAAAACCAAGAGCTTAAACTCTGAATAAAACTCAGCTGTACAAAAGTAGTAACTGAACAACATATGCTCCACAGAACTCAGCTATTTGTCATGTTCATAGATCAATATTACATCACTTTCTCTGTCCTCTCAGTGCAGGATCCTTAGAAAGCAAAGATTCCTTCCCTAGCTTAACCATTGCTATTAACAAGTGGAGAGGATGGGAGAGTACTGAACAAAACAAAATTTCATGGAAAATCCCTTTAACTAGCTTTCAATAAGTAAACTGTGGCATCAACATACATACCTTGAAAGTGGAGAGCAAGGCTGCTTCTTGGGTCTACTACCAAATGCAAATGGCCATTTCTTTCTTTTTTTTATTTTTTTTTTTGAGTCCGAGTCTCACT
>NW_007246816.1:396943-405427 GCF_000164805.1 Carlito syrichta
GGGTCTCGAACCCGCGGGCTCAGGCAATTCACTCACTTCAGCCTCCCAAGGCAAGGGATTACAGGCTGAGCCACTGAGCCCGGCTGGGCATTTCTTTCTATACCCAAAGGACTAACTTCTCCAGACATTTATTATAGATTCCTATATACAAATGAAACATTTGGTTGCATTGTGAGATAATGTTTTAGGGGAGGTTCAACTAGAGCCACGTTCCTCTTTTATTCTAGCTTATATTTATTTCCAATCAATCACTGTGTGAGCATCAGTTATATCTTGGAGGTCAATCTCAATTAAATATCCTCTTATGTATTCTTGAAGTATATGAAGATATTCTGCTTTGGGGTAAAAATGGATTCTATTGCTCATGACTGCAACTTGAGACTCTCCCTGTCCCTTGATCCTTTCTCCTTTTTGAAACTGACAGAGGAATATAGGCAGTTTGGTTCTTAAATTTTTGCATAAAACATCTGACTTGCAATTCAAACCTTTACTTCCATTCAACTGAGTTTTATTTCTTCCAGTTCCCAGGAACTAAAGCTTCTTTCATTTGCATAAATAGTGAATGCACACCCACACACAGTATACATATGAAGAGGGGCACAGAATAAAGTAGCATTCTTTTTTGGAGGGTGGGCTCCTTGTAGTCCGAGTTTCCCCTGCTAAGTAGGTGTTCTAGGTACCAAACTATATCTTTGTGCCAGTTTTGTGAGAGACTGTGTTCAGCTTGTTATTATTTTTTTGGGGGGGGTTCTTTCAGTATGTTGTCTATTTCATGATGGGCATGAATGTTCAGTAGTTTTTGACCAAAAACAGGATAAAACCCATGCCCTACCCTTCCTATTCACTAAATTTCACCCTGAGTGAATTTTGTTTGTTTATTTGTTTCCCCAAATGAAAAACGTCCTTAAAGGAAAATGTTTTGCTAATGTGGAAGGGGTGAAACAAAAAATGACAGAAGCACTAAAAGGCATCAAGCTTGACAAGTTCAAAAACTTTTGAGCAGTGGGAAAAGTGTCTTGATAGGTGTATTGCATCGAACAGAGAGTATTTCTAGGATGACTGAAGTTTAAATATGTAAGACTAGATACACAATTTTTTAATAAGTAAAATTCATTTTTTTGTGGGGAAGGGTCCCACCTCATATATTCTGACCAATCTACTGACCAATAATTTTCTCCATGTCTCTCCCTCTCCTTGGGCCTCCCTATTCCATCAGACAGAACAATATTGAAGCTAAGCCAATTACTAACATTACATGACTTCTAAGTGTTGAAGTGGAAAGAAGAGTCACCAGTCTCTCACTTTGAATCAAAAGCTAGAAATGATTAAATTAAGCAAGGAAGGCATATTGAAAACAGATTGGCCAAAAGCCAATCCTCCTGTGTCAAACAGTTAGTCAAGCTGTGAATGAAAATGAAAAGTTATTGAAGGAAGTAATATGTGCTAGTCCTGTGAACACCTGAATGATAAGAAAATGAAGAGGCCTTATTGTCGATACAGAGAAAGTTTTTAATGGTCTATACAGAAAATCAAAGCAGCCACAAAATTCCCTTAAGCCAAAACCTAATTTAGAGCAAGGTCCTAACTCTTTTAAATTCTAAGAAGGCTGAGAGAGGTAAAAATGTTGTAGAGTAAAAGTTGGAGGCTACCAAAGGTTAGTACACCATATTTAAGGAGATAAGTCATTTCTAAATTAAAGTGCAAGGTGAAGCAGCAAGTGCTGATGTAGAAGTTGGAGCACATTATCCGGAAGATCTAGCTAAGATCATTAATAAAGCTGACCACAGAATTTCAATGTAGATGAAACAGACTTATACTGGAAAAATACACCTGGCTTAAAAGCTTCAAAGGACAGATTGAGTCTATTAGGGACTAACGAAGTTGGCAACTGTAAGTTGAGGACAATGCACAATTATCATCCCAAATATTCCAGGATCTTTTATACTAAGTCCACTCTCCCTGTGTTGTACAAAGAGTTTACAGTATTTATCTATTAAGTTTGCCCTCTATACAGGTGAAGTTCATAATACCCCTAAAAAATAATAAAAATAACTTCAAATTCACTGATCACAGATCACCATAACAGATACAAAAGTCATGAAATAAGTTTTAAATGTTGAGTTACCATAATGTAACAGAAAGACATCAAGTGAGCACATGATGGTTGAAAAAATGATGCTGATAGAGTTTCTCCATGTAAGATTGCCACCAACATTCAACTTGCAAAAAACAAAAAAAACAAAACAAAACAATGTAATACTTGTAAAGCACAAGAAAGTTCAGCACAATAAAATGCTCAAAATGCCTGTATTCTGGCTGGGTGTGATGGCCCAGGCCTGCAATTCCAGCATTTTGGGAAGCCTAAGCAGGATAATTACATGACCTTAGGAGTCAGAGACCAGCCTATGCAACATAGAAAGACCTCATCTCTATAAATAGCTAGCTAGCTAGCTAGCTAGATGATAGGTAGGTAGATAGATAGATGGCAGATAGATAGATAGATAGATAGATAGATAGATAGATAGATAGATAGATAGACAGATAGATAAGCTGGGCATGGTGGCACATGCCTATAGTTCTAGCTACTCTGCAGGCTGAGGGGGAAGGATAACTTGAGCCCAGGAGGCAGAAGCTGTATTAAGTGGTGATCTTGCTACTGCACTCCAGCCTGGGAAACAAAACAAAACAAAATAAAAGAAAACAAAAATACCTGTAATCTCCTTTGAGATTTGACCACTGCACCGTGCTACCTTTTCACACTATATGTTCTGCAAGTGTCATGTAACCTTGCATTTGTCATCATCTCACAAATTCATACAGATTGCCTAGCTACTGGGCATAGCATTGTGGTGGATGAAAACAGAACAAACATAATATTCATACTAAAAAAAAGATTAGTTGTGGTTTTGTGTGTGTGTCTGTGTGTGTGTGTGTGGGGGCGTGTGTGTGTGAGTGTATTGGGGAGAGTTTGAATGTTTATTGCTGTCATCCATGGAAGTGATCCTGTTAAGACTAAGCTGAAAGGAGACAATATCAATATAAGTAATACAATTTTGCAATGCAATATTCTTTGTCCCTAGTTTGGACCTATCTTCATAGCTGAAATTTATACAAAAATGGATATTTATGGATCACTCACTGTGCACCATCTGTAATCACCTACTATGTATCACAAGTCTTTCTATACTTACTGCCGAAAATATTCCTGTGGTGGCTTCATGCTTCCATAAAAATTTTATTATTTAAATCTTTGAAATACATTGTGTATGCCTATTTTTTTCATAGAGCTTTAGTGATATTCTTCTTTGAACCGCACCACAGAATATTGACTATTAGAACTGGATTAGGCTTACACTGTCATGCAAATAATTTTAAAGATCTTTTTAGTCTCCTTTGAGATAACTCTGTCTCTCTTTCTCTCACTTTTTTTTTTGTTTGGACATTTTTCTGTCATTTTGTTTGCTAAGAGAGTTCATAATTTTCATGCAGAAACTTATTATATTGCATATGCTTTTAAAAAATTTTCTCTGAATTTCACCACTCATCTCCATGCAAGTGGTATCTAATAAAAAGACCACAGTTTCTGTCCTTTTCTCCTAATTTTACAGGAACAAAAAGATTTTTAAGGATATATATTTCCAAAAAGAAGGTAAAGATTTGCATGGTAGTGTTAGAAACCAGAACTGATGTATAAATGAAAAAATATATTTATTTGTCTTTTTGCTGGGTAAGAACTAACCCTCCCAAAAACATTATAAACACCTATAACCTGCTGTCTACACTAAAATAAGAACTTATTGGTCCTTACCAATCAGAACAGCAATAGTTCACAGTTAGTGCTAGTCAGTCGGCTTGGACTTAGGGCTATATAAGCACCAGCTTTCAATTCCAGAGGTGGGCAACCCCTTCAGGTCCCCTCCTATTGTGGGAGCTTCTCCATCCTCTCAATAAATCCTGCTTTTTCAAAAATCAAAAATAAAAATAAAAAACATAGGTAGGCAGTACTTATTTTTAATGAATTATTGCTCCTTACTATGCCTATTTTTTTGTAAATTTTATCAACAAAGTCATATATAGTATGTGGTTTCTCTGGCAAGTCTCCAGGGAGTCTAATGTCCCCTCAATATTGCAGAAATTCTCCCCTCTTGCCTGGAATAGCTATCTCATTCATGCATTCTGGTTAAAATTCTCTATGTGTCTGAAGACTGTCCTTGAAGAAGAGCTACTCTATTAATTCTTTGTTTATTTTTCTGCCAGATGTGACCTCGTCTAACATATAAGTATAATTTCTTAACTGTCAATGAAATGAGCAATGAAATGCTCTCAAGGTAAGTGGGGTAAAATATTTGAAATCAAGTCTAGTCTAGAAAATTGTTGATATTCTATAATTACATATTCAGTAAATGTGATATAGTTTATAAATTGTCAGACATTGTAGCTCCACTTTTCCTAATTCTCACATTAAAGCTTCAGACCCTTGAGAGTTTAGCATATATTATTTGTATTTTTAGTTGATGATATAGACAATACCTTTAAGTAACTATTAAATAATATTTATATTCACAACACAAGGGCCTTTTTTAAAATACAACATCCTTTTAAATATAAAATTGTTGCAAAACTCAGGTATTCAGTGAGATTGCTTATTCCTTTTTCCACTTAAACTGAAAAATGGAAGATGTGACTGCAGAAATGGAAGAGAGAAGACTAAAAAACATTCAAATCTCTGGGAAAAAATGAATTAGGATTCAGTTAAAAGTCACTGAACAAGCTAGACAACACTAAGGACAAAATGTACTGTCTCTCGAATTTTGCCAATGGTTCTGAATATATAGTATTTCCTACAGCTCTTCTTCTGTGGTGGATATGAACAGAGATTAAAACTTGTTAAGTTAAACTATGGGTAATCACCATTTTGTAGGTATAAAAGAGTACACCAATAGTAATTTCACAGGATTCAATATACCTTATAGGATATTTGGTGAGAAGCAGTTAAACACATGGCCTATATTTGTTACATGAACTGCCAGAATGAACTTAAATGATCTTTAAAAAAACAATTGATCAATGGACTTGAGTTTGCTCATGTAGAATACTGGATTTAGAAATTACATGGAATTATAATTTATAAATATTTACAGAAAATGTACTGTACTTCTTCTTAGATATATAATTTTAAAGGCAATTACTCGAATGATGTTAAAAGAACTAAACATTGCTTTATTACTCTTTTAGATGAAAAAGTATGTCAGTTTTGTTTTATAAATGCCAGTATTTTTAGTTCCACAAACTTATTTAAGGTGTTGTGATTTTATAGTTTTAATTAAAGACATAATCAAGCATAAGAACATTAAAATTTGTCCTTGCAAATCTTCTAAGCAGATAGTGGCTTTCAAACATCTGAATGCTCATAGGCATTAATGTGATGAATTACAATGCTTTCTCTGGGTTATTTTAATTTTGCACATAATTGAAAACAACATCACGACTCCTAACCTATTCCGTTTCTTCTTCATGGTAACTTTCTGTCTTTCCTTTTCTCTTATGCCTTGGAAAGTCATGATGGTTTATACACACCCCGTGGCCTGAATCTGAATATGAACATACCTATCCTAAAATTTAGGTTAAACTCGTTCCATCTGAATGGTATAAGGGATAGGTTGGGAAATGGCAGTAACAGGGAGATACTGGCCAACCAATCTAATGTGAAAAGAGAGATTTGGGTGCTCAGGCCTGGTGCTGAGTACTGAAAATCTGAATAACGTGGCTGTCCTGAGTTTTCTGATGATTTTCTAGATCTCGGTCTTAGGAATAAAAGTCTGTGAGAAAAATCTCATAGAATTGTTTGTTAGTGATCAGTGACACCATGATGTTGTCTTCTGGGACAAATTCAACAAAGTGGGACACAAAATAGGTGAGAGGACTGTTATTTATTTCAATGAAGAGTGTGCTTCACTTCAGGGGCATTGAGCAGTAGTTCAGCACCGCAACCCTGAGCATTCCAGGACTGCAGCAGGGAGGTAGGCTCCATTTACTAGCTGTGTGATGAGCAACTGGGTTTACCTTCTCTCGGTCTCAGTGTCTTCCTTTGTAAAATAGGTATAGATAATAATTTCATAGTTAGAGAGAGACTGTGAAACTTAAAATAATTTGTACAAGCATGCCATTAAGAATAACACCTGACAGATAGTAAACACTCAATAAATGTACAATTATTTGCTTTTATGTACGCTCAGACTTCAGGCTTATTGGTTGCAAAGGGAATGGGCAGTATTTTTCTCAGAAGAAGGGACTAGAATTATCATAGGTGCACCACAATGCAATCATAGGTCTCAAAAGATTGAGGAACTGACATAACTTTCAGTCAAAGCTGTAAGGAATCAGTAGAAAAATAGTATGTTGTACCCAATAAATGAGAAGTATGTCTGCAAAGCATACACAAAGGAGCTCATTGTTATTTTATAAAAATAATTTACAAAATAGGAATTGGGAACAGCCAGTGTATTGTTTATTAAAACAGAACATAGACCCTGAACGTCAGGTGAAGACAGAAAAAGAGAAAGACAATTGCTTATCTCTGCTTATAGTCCAGAAGTTCTTAAAAACATGGTCTTGTGTTTAATGTCCAGACCTGATGCTTCCTATTATGAAATCATGAGTAACCTAAATAACTTTTCTTACTATAGTCTCTTGGATTAGTTCGTTCCTCAGGAAAGTGGGTAACCATGGTACTTTAGCTATTAATATCATTGGGAGCTTCAAATGAATATACGAATTCCAAGTAATTATCACTCAAAAGCCTAAAGGTCACAAACCCAGTATGTACTCAATAATATATGTTGTTGCCTTGATGATGATTATGGTGAATCTCACAATGATCACAATTATGACTGGACAATAATGTTGGACTGGTGTAGCCTTTGAAACATAGCTAATATTGATTTTTTAAAAACCCTCTTATAAATTATATTGGGCAGATAGGATGTCACTCCCAAGACATTGGACGAGATACATTGTAGATACACTCATATCTAACTTTTAAAATATAACATCAATCATCTGGAAGTTCACAAAGGGGTAGAGGAGATAAATACATATGCATCTATCATGTAGGTACATGGCAGAATGTGATTACTTCTAGAAAATATAGAATTAAATTGTCTTGTAAGCATTGGAAGAAGCAAAGATGAGTTTCTATAGAATATATTATCTAAAGTTGGGTGACAGTGAGTTGTACATTTAAGGATAAATAGAATTTTCCCAGATAGTGATAGTGATGATTGTGGATGATTGGAGTTGAAATTTTCAGAGGCTCAAAACTGCATGTTCCAGGTGTCTGCAACTGTTACCTTTTCTTATCCTAAATTGGACTGCAAGATGAAATACAAAACATGCAGTTAAATTATTTTAGCATAAGCATGTCCCAAATATTGTATGGGATATAAAATTCCCTCAAAATGACTTTTTAAAAAAATTCTGAAAATCAAATATAACTAAGCCTCCTAAATTTTTATCTGTAACATATATAAACATAAGCAGTTATAGCATAAAGCGAAAGGACACTGAATCAGAAATTTAAAGACTATTTTGTTTGATCAGAAAATGCTTCTAGTCCTTTGGATGTGCTCAAAACAATCACTTTCTGACCCTGGTTGTCAATTTATGCATTTTATGTAGGCTCAGAAATTTAATGTAGCTAAGAGATGACCTCCTACATCTTTTTGCAATTCACGTGCTATCTGGATAAAAATATGATGCTTGACATTTGAGGTTAACTATTTTTAATATATGACTCTAATATTTATATTGATGTTGAACAGGCACTATGTCAAACACATAACAATAGTTGCTTTATATATATTGTATACAATTCTGAAAACAAGGTAGTTTTCAAGAGTGCAAACTGAGGTTCAGATATTAAGTGGTTCAGTCAGAACTCTACAATTAAACTGGGGAGTCAGGATTTAATCTCCCTTCTTTCAAATTCCTACCACTTTTGTTATTCATAACATTATTAGACTTTCTTTGAATTTTCTTTGGTTATTTAGAATGAGTGGTTAGTAGAGGATAATAAAGTAAACAAATGTAAAACAACTATTCCATGTTATTTTAAAAATATAATTATAGATTTTTGCTAGAGGAAATACTAATAAAAGAAACCTTTATCTTTTTTGTAATAGCATTACTGTTTTAATAGTGTCTCTAGGATTCCTAGTGAATGAGATTGGTGTCAGAACGTCAAATAAAAGCTTGATTGTGTGATAGATGACCTGTTAAAATAGTAATATATAGTTTCCAATAATTTTAAAAGCACATTTAGCCCTCATTCCACTGTATACATCACATAGATTTTATTTGAAATTTAGCAAAAGTGCTATCTAATCCTTTTTTGTACTTAAACTGAAGGGGAAAGCTGTAAGTTTCACTAAAGCATGACACTTACAAGCATATATATATATATATATATATATATATAAAATATAT
>NW_007246816.1:405447-409742 GCF_000164805.1 Carlito syrichta
CTGAGTACTTTAGTGTAATGCAGGTGTTTAGAAGCAGGTTGGTATCTGTCCTCACAAATTAGAAATTAGATAAAAGCAAAAATAGCATAGCAGCATTTTTTTTCTGATTAACAACTATAAGATGACACTAGCTATGTGCACCATGTAACTTTGACAGTTATGAAGAAAACTTCATGGTATACACTTTGACATGCTGTCATATAGCATCATCGTGAACATCGTGGGTTTGGTTGTGCCATGAATGGGGTGAAGTGTATGAATATAAATTTCTTTCTATGGAAAGGAAAGAAAACGTCTTGAAGTAAAAAGGAAACAACTTTCCTTCTAAGTGTTCAGAGCTCTTTCACTCTAATGAGAGATCAACACACATACTCCTGTAGCTACTGACTACTTTGTCTTATGGGCAAAGAAAGAAGAGGATCAGGATGGGACAGCTAAGTGAGAGTATCTGGAGGCTACAGTGGGTGTCACAGCACTGAAAAGCCCAATGGCATATTATTTCAACCATTTGGTGAGGTTGCAGGATGAGTTGTTTGAGTTTTCAAAGGCAGTGTGGGTGGCTCATTTACACCATTGCCCTCAGGCCATATCCTCCTGATGTTTGTGATGTTTGGTTTGTGTGGTCCATAAACTAAGAAAGGTGTTTACATTTTTATTTAACGAAGAAAGATCAGAATATAATAATAGTGTAAAATTCATATTTCAGTGACTATAAATAAAATTGTTCTTGAAGCACAGGTATACTGACCATTTGCACACCCCTGGATGCTTTTATAGTGTGACAGCACAGTTGAGAAGTTGCAACACAGACTTTGAGGCCCATAATGCCTAAAATATATACTAGGTGTCCTTTACAGAGCAAGTTTACCACTTCTGCTATAAGAATGAATTAACGCTCTTTTATGATCATTGCAAATTCCAATGTCTGCTTTGTTATTATCACTTTTCTGTATTTCAGATATTCTCAGGAGTGTTAAGATGATAGTTGAAAGAAAGAAAGATAGCCGGGCTTGGTGGCCCAGCCTGTAATCCCGCGCCTTTGGGAGGCTGAGGTGAGTGGATTGCCTGAGCCCACGGGTCCAAGACCCACTTGGGCAACTTAGCAAGACCTCATCTCTACAATAAATAAAAAATTGGTCAGGTGTGGTAGTGCACGCCTATAGTTCCAGCTACTTGGAAGGCTGAGGCGGAAGGATCGCCGGAACCCAGCAGGTCGAGACTGCGGTGGCCGGGAGCGGCCACTGCACTCCAGTTTGGGTGACAGAGTGAGACTCCAACTCAAAAAAAAAAAAAAAGAAAGAAAGAAAGAAAGAGAGATGACATGAAACAAAAGCCTATGCATTTACTTTTATTTAGTTAAATAGTGAGTTGATTGTATGATGAAAACAGGAAATCTGGGTTAGAGAACTGAGATAGGAGAAAATCTATCTTATGAGTGAGGAAACAAATAAAATCAGAATTATTTTGGGGGGGATGGGTCCCTTGTAGTGCAGGCTTTCTCTTTTATCTTGCTTTCTACAACTTTTTGTTTGTTTCCCCTGATGAAAAAGTTCTCAAAGGGAAACATTTTGCTGATGTGGAAGAGGTGAAACAAAAAATGGTGGAAGCACTAAAAGGCATAAATACTGACAAGTGAAAAAACTGTTTTGAGCAGTGGAAAAATGTTGGGAGCCAGCCATGGAGGCCCACTGAGCATTAAGGATCAGGTAGGGCCATTGACCCTTAGACCACTAGGATGCGTTTGGGAGCTATTGACCCCATTTCCCTCTCTTTTCCACTTAGCACTACTGCCAGAAAGAACTCCTGCAAGCTCAAGCTTAAAACTCTGAGACCTGAACAAACACAGCTAATTTTGGAAGCTCATTGTTCCCATGTTTTCACAGACTGTGGTTCTGGCTTTTATACAATCTACAGTTCAACTCTAGGTCACATCAAGGTGTCTTAGTTCTGGTCACAAGTTTTCTGTATGTGATTTTAGAAATTAGGAATATAAGTTTTAGAACATAGCTTATAGATTTATAAGTTTTGGGGTAGCTATTTTGTTAAAAGAATGTGATCAGCCTACTTCAGTTTGGGCCCACCATGAACTTTGGACTGGGCCACATTCCAAACATTCTGGGTTAGGCTGCCTTAGGTTGTAAGAGTGATTGTTTAAGTTTCATTAGGATTGTTTAATTTAGTATTAGTATGAATTAGCATAGAATAAAATAGGTTAGGATAAGTTAGTTATAGATTAAGGTTGGTATGCATAATGGATTTTTAGGTTATTGACTATAGAAGTTTTGTATTCTAAGAAGGCATTGTATTTGAGGAACATTAACCAAGCATGAGGAACAGAAAAGACAATTGGGGATAAAAACCCACTGTTAACATTCAATAAACAGCTTCTGCTCAGTCTTGAACAGTAGTCCAGTCCCTTTCTTTCTCCCTCATAGTCGCTGACTCCATCTCACCTCCAGGAATCTCTGGACCTTGCAGGAGCTGGACTCCCACAGAAAAGTCTCTTGATAGGTGTATTGCATTAAACAAAAAGTACCTCAAAGTTGACTTAAGTTTAAATATGTACGAATAAATATAAAATTTTGTAAATAAATTCCTGTTTTGGGGGGGTTCCTCCCCTCATAGATGTCCCAAGGGCAGCTTGTCACATGGTGGGAATCAGAGCTCGGGTAAAATCTGATAATTTCTAATTAAACTCAATCCATGCACTAGAGGCAGACAAAGGAGAGGTCTGAAATTTTGCCATGAACCTTCTTAGACCACAGTGAAATAAAAATGAATATCAACACCAACAAAGTTCCACAAAGACATGGACACTAAACAATATGATACTAAGCAACTCCTGGGTCAATGATGAAATCAAAATAGATTAAAAGGTACCTGGAAACAAATGAAAATGAGGAAACATCTTAGCAAAATTTCTGGGATGCCATGAAATCAGTAGTAAGGGGGGAATTCATAGCTTTATAAACACACATGAAGAAAATGGAAAGATCACAAGTTAATAGCCTAACAAGTCACCTAAGGAAGCTGGAAATGCAAGACCACCAAAACCCTAACTCCAGCAGAAGAATCCAGATCACCAAAATAAAAGCCCAAATCCAGGATATTGAAGACAAAAAGATAATACAAAAAATAAATGAAACAAAAAGCTGGTTCTTTGAAAAGATAAACAAGATTGATGGTTCCATAACCAGACTGACCAATAAAAATAAAGAAAGAGCAAAAATAAACTCAATCAGAAACACAAAAGATGAAGTCATGACTGACCTGGAAGAAATACAAAAGATTATCAGAGACTACTATGTACAATTGTATGGAAACAAACTTGAAAACCTAAAGGAAATGGAGGACTTTCTGATATCACACAACCCCCTAGGTTGAAACAAGAAGACATTGAGACCCTAAATAGACCAATAATCAAGGAAATTGATTGTGTCATAAGGAAACTACCGACAAAAATAATCCTTGGACCAGATGGCTTTCCAGCAGAATTTTGCAAAATATACAAGGAGGAACTGATACCAATCCTTTTGAAAGTATTCTAGGTGATTGAGAAAGATGGCACTCTTCCCAAATCATTTTATTAAGCTAACAACACATTGATACCCAAACCAGGTAAAGACCCAAGAAAGAAAGAGAACTACGGGTCAATATCTTTAATGAACATAGATGTTAAAACTCTCAACAAGATCCTAGCATGCTGGATTCAACAACACATCTCAAAAATCATCCATCACGGCCAAGTAGGCTTCATCCCCAGGATGCAAGTCTGGTTCAACATCCGTAAGACCATAAACATAATTATATACATCAACAGATGTAAAAATAAAAACCACATAATTATATCATTAGATGCCAAAAAAGTCTTTGATAAAATCCCGCACTCTTTCTTGATAAAAGTCCTTGAACATCTAGGCATATGTGGAACAAACCTCAAAATAGTAAAAGCCATCTATGAGAAACCCATAGCCAGCATACTCCTAAACAGACAAAAATTGGAACAATTTCCACTGAAAACTGGAACAAGACAAGGATGCCCACTCTCTCCCCTCCTGTTCAATATAGTATTGGAAGCCATAGCTAGAGCAATCAGACAAGAGAAGGCGGTCAGGGATATCCAGATACGAAAAGAAGTCAAGTTATCTTTCTTTGCAGATGACATGATTGTATACTTTGAAAGCCCAAACGAATCTGCCCAAAACCTCCTGGCACTGATAAAGGACTTTGGCAAAGTCTCAGGGTATATAATAAATGTACAAAAGACAATTACATTTCTTTTTTTTTTTTTTTTT
>NW_007246816.1:409762-445823 GCF_000164805.1 Carlito syrichta
CTGGGCTCCGGCGATCCTTCCGCCTCAGCCTTCCAAGTAGCTGGAATTACAGGCATGCGCTACCACGCCCGGCTGATTTTTTGATTTATTGTAGAGATGAGGTCTCGCTGCCCAGGCGGGTCTCAAACCCTCGGGCTCAGGCAATCCAGTCACCTCAGCCTCCCAAAAGCGTGGGATTACAGGCTGAGCCACCGAGCCCGGCTGACAATTACATTTCTATACACCAATAATAAACAAACAGAAACCCAAATAAAAAGCACAATTCCATTTACAATAGTCACAAAAAATGAAATACCTTGGCATCTACCTAACCAGAGATTTAAAAGACCTTTACAATGAAAACTACAAAACACTGCTCAAAGAAATCAAAGATAACGAAAACAAGTGGAAAAATATTCCATGCTCATGGATTGAGAGAACCAACATTGTTAAGATGTCCATTTTACCTAAGGCAATCTACAGATTTAATGCAATACCCATCAAATTACCAGCAACATTCTTCTCAGACCTAGAAAAAAGAATACAGGAATTCATATGGAAACATAAATGACCAAGAAAAGCCAAAACAATCCTCAGCAAAAACAACAACAACAAAACAAAGCAGGAGGTATCACACTCCCAGACTTTAAACTATACTATAAAGATACAATAATCAAAACAACCTGGTATTGGTACAAGAACAGGCATATAGACCAATGGAATAGAATTGAGATCCCAGGAGGAAAACCTCAATTTCTCAATCAACTCATCTTTTACAAAACCTCCACCACCCACCACTGGGCAGAGGAGAACCTATTCAGTAAATTGTGCCAGGAAAACTGGCTGGCTACATGCCAAAGATTGAAACAAGACCCCTACTTATCCCCATACACAAAAATTTACTCTAAATGGATCACAGACCTAACTGTAAAACTTCAAAGTGTAAGAACCTTAGAAAATGCAGACACACTCTTATAGAAGTTGGAACTGGCAGCTGATTCCTGAAGTGCCCAGGTCATAAGAGATAAGATATACAAGTGGGAACTCATATAAACTGACAAGCTTCTGCATAGCCAAAGAAACAATCAAGAGAGCAGAGAGACAACCCATAGACTTGGGAAAAAATATTTGCCAAATCCATGTCTGACAAAGGTCCAACATCAAGGATCTACAAAGAACTCAAACATGCTGAAAATAATAAAACAAACAGCCCCATTACAAAGTGAGCTAAAGATATTAGAGACACTTTTCAAAAGAAGACATATAAGCTGACAAAAGACACATGAAAAAATGTTCAGCCGCACTAGTCATCCAGGAGATGTAAATTAAAACTACACTGAGAAACCACCTAACTCAAGTCAGAATGGCCATCATCAATAACTCAAAAAATAACAGATGCTGGAGAGGATGTGGCGAAAAGGGAACATTTGGACACTGTTGCTGGGAGTGTAAACTAGTACAGCCTCTGTGGAAATCAGTGTGGCGATTCTTAAAACTCCTAAAAATTGACCTTCCATATGATCCCACAATCCCTCTGCTGGGAATATACCCAGAATAACTCAGGTCACTCTATCAAAAAGATACCTGCACACGTATGTTTATTGCAGCATTGTTCATAGTAGCAAGAGCATGGAATTAACAGTGCTGCCCATCAAAAGAGTACTGGATTAAAAAAATGTGGTACATATATACAATGGAATATTACCAGCCATAAAGAAGAACAAAATCATAAACTTTGCAGAAACATGGATGGAATTAGAGCTTATAATGCTGAGTGATCTCTCACAGAAACGAAGAGATGAGTAGCACATGTTCTCACTCATAAGTGAACCTTGAACAACTACAGTATTACTGTAGGAAAGGAATTGAAAGCACTGGGAAACTGGGGGGAGGGGTGGGTAGCTGGGATTGACAGTAGTAGATATCCACCTGGGGAAGGGGGTCACACCTCATCAATAAGGGTACCTGCACAATGAACATTTATATACCTAACCCTGAATTGTACCCCACAATTTCAAAATAAAAATTAAAAGAGAAAAACACAGTCATAAGTCACTGCACCTGGCATATATTCTCTTTCTTCATTTGTAATGTTAATTTATATATTCACTATATAAAATGTATTTGTAAATATATGTTTGGAAATATATTGTTCAGGTCAATTGCTTGCATGTTAACTTTCAATAGTATATTTAGAAGAAAAAATCATTTTAATTTGAATGAAATAAGTTTATCAATTATCATTTTAAAATAGTGCATACCATGTTATTCAAATAAGAATATTTTGCTTGACCCAATGTTGCAAAGATTTTCTCTTCTTTTATTTTGGACATTGTACGGGTTTGAGTTTACTTTTTGGATAACTTTTAGGCTTATGATTTATTTTTATTAAATTTTGGGGACATGTTGTGAAGTAAAGACCAAAGTTCATTATTTTACACATAAATATCAAATTGTTTCAACACCTTTTGTAGAAGACATTGTCTCTTTTTATTCAATTGCCTTGGCACTTTTGTCAAACATGAGTTGACTAAACATGTGTGAGTTTATTTCTGAAATTTATTCTGATTCATTGATTCATATGTTCATGCTAATATCAATAATAGACCATTTTGTTTACTGTAACTTTATAGTAGTCATGAAATTAGGTTATAAAAGATCTACAAAATTTTAAAAATGTTTTCGATACTATAGGCCATTTACATTTCTTTACAACTCTTAAAATTTACCTGTCAGTTTCTTCAGATAAGCTGTCTTGAGTTTTCATAGGCATTGCAATAAATCTGTTGATTATTTGGGGCAGGATTTCTATCTTAACAATAATATATCTTCCATCTGAGCATACGATAATCTTTCAGTTAGTTTTTAGCAATATTTTGTGGTTGTGTGTATTTCTGCATGATATTGTGAAGACTTTTACAATTTGCTAAAAATTTCTCATTGGAGTGTATAGAATCCAATTGATTTTTGTATATTAACTTTTTTCTTCACCTTGTGAACTTTATTTTTCAGTTTTAATAATGTTTTTGGTAGATTTTCTTGGACTGATTTTTATGTACATAATAATGCTGTTTATAAATACAATAATTTTACTTCCTCACTGATCTGTATATACTAATTTATTTATCTTTTTCACTGTCTAGGACCTCCAGTATTATGTTGAATAGAAGTCATGGAAGTGGACATTTTGCCTTCTTAATTAAAGTATAAAATATTTATTCTATTACTGTTTATTTCAAATTATTTCATAGATGTCTCTTGCCAGTTTGCTTTGTGTATTTAATTCACTAAGAGTTACCATGTATTTGAATTAGGTTTCAGCAAATGTTTCTTCATCTACTGACATAATGATATTGCTTTAACCTTTATTTTATTTATACAGTGAGTTATGTTGATTTTCAACTGTTAAAGCAAAAGTAAAAGAGTTATATAAAAATATTGTCTTTCATTGTTGAGATAAATCCCTTTTGATCTTGGTACATTATTTGTTCCTAAATATTGCTCTGCCACAATATACAAAAACTATGTTAAAGAATTCTTGTGTTTATGCTACTGAAGAATAGTGTCTGTAGCTTGTATAATAAAACTTTATTAATAAAATAAGTTGAGACATATTCACTGGTTTCCATTGTATAAAATTGTGCAGATCATTATTATTTCTTCCATTAATGTTTGATATAATTCAAGAGGTCAGGCCTAAAATATTCTTCTTAGAAACATATTTAATGTGGACATAATTCTTTTTACTTAACAAAAAAATTGTTCAGAATTTCTGCTTTATTTTGAGAGTTATTCCTTTGTAACATTATGTTTATTCAATTCAGCTAAGTAATCTACACTTTTGGCCTAATGTTGAGTACAATATTTTTATATAGCCCTTTTACTTTCTTTAGTATGTGTAATTATATCCACTCCTTTATTCCTGATATCAGTAGTCTGTATCTCATCTCCTTTTGTCATGATTCGCCTTGTTAACTAAGATTGTATACTCAGGTCAGTGAAACTGCATGTTTTACTCCTTGTTTTGAACAAAGTTTTTCCTTTCATCCAGACAAGCTGAGAGAATTACCTTTTCTTGCACCTCTTGCCTCAGTAATGTTGTGATTTTATCATCAAAGTTGCAAACGGAACACCTCCAACCAAGAGGACCACCTAGTTCCTGTCATTCTTACCTGGTTTAAAAGCAGATTTTTAAGAGTAAATTTTGCCATCTCGTTATCTGTCTTCATTCTTTTCCTAATTCCTGAAGTGGTTTTTTTTGATAATATTTTTCAGTTTTATATTACTTGCTGAAAAGGGAAATTGTCCAGCCTCCTCATGTCTTCATTAACCAAACTTAGCTTCTAGAATATCATTTAAAATTTCGAATGCTATATTTTAAAATATATATTAATTTTGCCTATAATCTTTATTATGCATGTAATAGGAGAAAGGCATGAAACTCTGCCCAAAGTCCCAGCAGTGACAGCAGACATGTTGCCTGAGGCGTCATTCCATGGAACTCTACAACTAAAAATGCTATAGAAGGTTAAACTGCCATTAATTATTTGGACAGAATGTTCCAAAGGTTCTAATCTTGTCACATTTTTCTTTGTATTATATGTCTCTTACCAAGGCAGAAACTTAAATCTGTCCTCAATTTATTAATTTTAGCCTTAGAATCAGTGCTCAGACATCACAGTTTTTCCCCCCTCCCCAGCCTGGCTGGCCACTAGGTGTAACTACGTGACTAAGTTTAGAACAGAGATTCATGTGAAAAGTAAAGCTCACTGCTTCATATGAATTTCCTCTGAAACAAAACCATTTGTTCCAAACCCTCTCTTTTCCTGTCCTCTTGTATGGAAAGTGGATGTGTTTGGAGAAACTTAGATCCAGAAAAGAAAACCACATATAGAGGTTCCTGTCATTTCTCCAGCATCCTGAGTCCCTGGATGACCTCATGGAACTGAATTTTTTTTTCCCCTAAACTGTACTATAGGGGAAAAAAAAAGTCAATCTTATCTAATCACTCTATACCAAGGACTACTTGAAACAGCAAAATAGTCCATACTGTTATGAGTAAACTCACCCTATACCACATCCCTACACACCACTACATATATGTACAACAAATATTGTAAGCTTCTCATGGGAACAGATGCTACATTTTTTATTCCTGTCATTGTTACCACAATGTTTGAAAGTAAGTTAAGATTCTTAGACACAATAGTAACTTAACAATAATAGCTGTCAGGTGATTTAAGACCTTAGTGAAACAACCCTGGGGGAATCTGTGCATGTAGAACAAAGGGTGAATAGTGCTTCTGGAATTGTACAATGTAGGAAACATGATTGGTGTCATCTCAGTCAGCAAAGACAGTGTTATTTCAGGAAAAGACAGTCTGACAGACTGTATATAACACAGATCTCAGCTACAGGTTGCTTTCACATATGTAATTTAAAACTCATATTGCAGGGTTTTATTTTTTTATCCCTAGCCTTAGGCCTTCATGATAAATGAGATTGCTATTTACTTCTGAAGATACCTAAAGAAAGAGCAAAATAACTGTTAAAACAAAAATTTAAAAAATAACATGAAGTCTTAAAATCATATACCTTAAACAAATTTTTTTTCTTTTTTTAATCTTTTAAAACAATTTTAAAAATTAATTTATTTTAAAGATGTAGGGTACAATTCAAGATTAGGTAGATAAGCGGTCATTTTACAGGTAAACTTTGAGTCTCCTTTTGGTCCCAGTCTCGCCTGGTTTGAGATCATGTACCCTTGTTGATGTGAAGTGCTCCTCCGCACCCCCTGCAGTTTCCCACTGCTGCCAATCCCTTTCTTATAGTATTATGATAAATGTTCAGGGTCTGCTTATGAGTGAGTACATGTGGCACTCAGTTCTTTGTTTCTGTGACAGATCACTGAGTATAATGGACTCTAAATCCATCCAAGTTACTGCAAAGTTCATAATTTTATTCTTCTTTATGGCTTTTTAGTATTCCATTCGGTATATATACCACATTTTGTTAATCCAGTCCAGTTTCGATGGACAGCATGGATGAGTTCTATGTTTTTGTGTATGACAAAGGCCTAACATCCAAGATTTACCAGGAACTCAGATGTGACAAAAGGAAAAAAAAAAACCAAATAGCCCTTTTAAACAATGGGCAAAATATATGAATAGACACTTTTCAAAAGAAGACATATGAGCAGTTAACAGATACATTTAAAAAGTTCAGCTTCGCTAATCATTAAATAAATACAAATTAAAGTCACGCTGAGATACCACCTAACTCCAGTTAAGATGGCCATCATCAATAACTCAAAAAACAACAGATGCTGGAGAGAATGTGGGGTAAAGTGAACATTTCTACACAGTTGGTAAGAGTGCAAACTAGTATAATCTCTGTGCAAAACAGTGTGACAATTCCTAAAAAATTCTGAAAATCGACCTTCCATATGGTCCAGCAAATCCCATTCTGTTATATATCCAGAGGAACTCAAATCATTTTATAAAAAAGATTCCTGCACACACATGTTTATTGCAGCACTATTCATGATAACATATTTTCAATTATATTAGTTCTTAATTCTTTTAAATTACATTATTTTTGTTCAACAAAGTTTCAGAAACTATATAATACATGTCACAAAGTGTGGGTTCTGTGAGATTTATTTTCATGTCATTTGCCTAGTTTTTGATGGGATGATTTTTTTCTTGCTGATTTGTTTGAGATCTTTATAGATTCTGAATATTAGTCCTTTGTGGGGTATATAGTTGTGAATATTTTCTTTCATTCTGTAGATTACCTACTACTCTGCTGACATTTATTTTTATTTATTTTTTTTTTGCTGAGCATCATAAACTTTTTATTTTAATTAAGACTCTTATTTATTTTGTGTTGCATTTACTTTTAGGATCTTAGTTACAAATTCTTTGCCTAGGCAAATGATGAAATATATATACAAATATAGAGAAGTATATAATATATATATAATCAGAACTAGATATCAAATATCACATGTCTTCACATATAAGTGGCAGTTAAACTAAGAATATGCAAAGTCATCTAGTATGGTTTAATGGACATTTGAAACCCAGAAAGCAGAGAATGGAAAGGCGGTGAGTGATGATAAATGATCTGTCATGCACAACTGCATGAGTAGGTGTGATGTACATTTAAACTCTAGACATTTTCACCACAACATAATGTATTCATGTAACCAAAAACCATTTGTACTTCTAAATCTAGTGAAATATATTTTTTAAATGTGTGTTTTTTAGTGTGCTATGACAATAAAGAGAAAAAGAAAAGATTTAAAATTTACTCTGGTGAGCTAAGAAGAGTCTTTAAAAAATAACAGCTGAGCTGAAAGCTAAAAAAATGATGGAATTTCCTATCAAAGAGCAGGGAAAAATGAAAACTCTAGGTAAAGAAAACAAGATTCAGAAGGCCAAGATGTGCAAAAAATGGTGTATGCATATAAGTTTTTTCAAAGAAAGGTACATTGTTTTATAGGATAAGTTCTTGGAATCAGATTGCATGGGTTTGAATGATAGCTTAACTGCTTAATATTTGTATGATCTTGGACAAGTTACTTAATATATAATCTCTTTATGCTTCATTTTCTTCAGCTTTAAAATTGAGTTAGTAATATTATCAATTGTGTAATGCTTATGAGGATTAAATGAGTAAATATGTTTAAAGCATATAGATCAGTGCCTGATATTTTCTATGGTAAGCATTATTATTTTTATTAAGCACTAAAAAGCCTATGCAATATATTGAGATTAGAGTAGGACTGTGCTTTAAAAAATCCTGTTGGTGGTGGAATAGAAAAATTCATCTAAAACGCTAATAAAGTAGTACAGCCAATTATACATTTACCAGTAACATGGCAAAAACATGACTTTTAAATGTATTTATAGTGTTAAGAAAGTTCTTTTCATTGTTTTTCTTTTCTCCATTTCCCTCACAGATAATTACACTTAGATGTGGACATATCATCATAACATTAATTGTACATTACAATACTGTTATACTTTTTACTAAGCATGTAGCTACTATATGAATGACTTTGGGTTCCAAAACTTTCACTAAGGGATTTGTATCCCAAAACTCCTATTTTCAGGTGTGGAAATGCACACATATATGCACACACACATACCATTAACAATGCTCCCAATGGAAGGTAACATGTACGATTCATGTTTCAGCTATATTACTTTGACATTAATGCAGTCTACTTCAATCAGCATTCTTTTAGTCAATGCATATAAGGGCTAGATGCTGGACTTTCAGAAATTATGTAAACTTAGTCTTGGCCAGTTACCTTGTTGGTTGTGTGGTCTACTTGGGAAGATAGTCAAACAAAGAGCAATGGTTATGCAGTAGGGAAAACATCTTGTTATATACATGTAGAAAAGAAGCATTATTAGCATAAACTGTAGGCAAGGAAAGCTTTTCACAGATGATATCTGACTCTTGAAGAATGAGAAATATTAATGATATTGATATTAATATAAAGATCAAGGAGCGTAAGACAAGAAGATGGAAGTGCATTCCAAGTCAACAAACATCCCCTGAAATATTAAACCTGTCCTTTTTCAGTTTTGTTTGTTTGAGTTTTTTTAATCTAGAGCAAGACCCTTCTGTAACACCCCCATCCTTCTGGTCTGTAAGCCCTCTGGAGACTACCGTTTGGTCCAGGACCTCTGTCTCATTAATAAGGCGGTGGTCCCTGTCCACCCAGTGGTTCCTAACCCCTACACTCTTTTATCTCAAATACCGCCTCAGAAAACACATTTCACTATCATTAACCTCAAGGATGCTTTCTTTACTATCCCTGTACACCCGGACTCTTACCCCCTTTTCGCTTTCACTTGGGAGCACCCGGATACGGAACAGGCACAACAACTTACTTGAACAGTCTTGCCGCAGGGATTCCGGGACAGCCCTCACCTCTTTGGCCAGGCTCTCACGGCTGATCTAGCTGATTGCCCTCTCCAACCTAGCCACCTCATCCAGTACGTGGATAATCTGTTACTTTGCAGCCCATCTGAAAAACTGTCACACGCACACACAGCTGCCCTTCTCAATTTCCTGGCCTCTAGGGGATACCGGGTGTCCCCCCAGAAAACCCAGCTCACACAACCTGAATTCGTCTACCTTGGCGTCCACCTTACTCCCACTACTAAGGTCCTGACAATGGACTGCCTACATGCTATGCGGCAGCTGACACCCCCAGAAAATGGTAACCAAATCTTGTCCTTTTTGGGCTTTGTGGGGTACTTCAGGCAATGGATCCCTAACTTTGCCCTGTTAGCCAAACCTCTGTATGCAGCCGCCAAGCAAATGCCTACGGGGCCCCTCACCTCCCCTGCTGAGTTTCGCAAGGCGTTTGTTGCTCTCTGCAACACCCTCCTGTCTTAACCACCACTGTGTCTCCCTAACCCCTCTCAGCCCTTCTGTTTGTTCACAGATGAGCGCCATGAAATAGCTGTGGGGGTCCTAACACACAGTGGGTCCCTCCCACCGCCTGGTAGCCTACCTCTCCAAACAGCTCAATACCACTGTTCAGGGGTGGCAAACCTGCCTACGGGAACTAGCGTGGCCGCTGTTCTAACCAAGGAGGCTTTAAAACTTTCCTTACATCACCATATCACTGTCTTCTCCCCTCACAGACTCCACGAACTGTTGGGACATTGGGTGCTCTCTCTCCTAGGCCCCTCCAGGATACAGGAGTTCCATTTGTTGTTGCTTGACAACCCAGGGGTAATTCTGAGGCCTTCACCATCCCTTAACCTGGCATCCCTGCTCCCTCTCCCCTCCTCTGATGCGGGGCCTACTCACTCTTGCCCGGAGGTGGTGGAGGCCCTAACTCTGCCTGGGGATGGACTCTCAGATCAGCCACTTCAGTCCCCAGACCTCACTCTGTGGATGATGATTTTGGCTGCACCTCATAAGGCCACTGGTGGGTGGCCTATGCTGTAGTCTCTGCTGACTTTGTTCTCGAGGCCCAGCCCCTTCCTCTGGGCACCACTTCCCAAAAAGCAAAGCTTGTTGCTCTTACGCGGGCTCTCGAACTATCTAAAGGGCAGCAGGTAACCATCTACATCGACTCCCGATATGCCTTCCTCATTGCTCATTCCCATGCTGCCATTTGGAAGGAAAGAGGATATCTCATCACTAAGGGCACACCCATTACCAATGCCAAACTAGTTTCTAAATGATTCCAGGCCCTGCAGAGCCCACGGGAAGTCGCCATTGTCCACTGTCGAGGCCATCAAGCCTCACAAGATCCGGTGGCAAAGGGCAATGCCTGGGCAGACTCCATCGCAAGGGGACTAACCCAGGTCATGCCTCCATACCCCCTCCTCTCCCTTTCTCCCTCTTTGCAACCTCAGTAACTCCCTGAGGAGCAGCAGTCCCTATTAGACAAGGGGGGCCATGTCAAACAGCAGGACTGGATCATGCTGGGGAATCGTGTTGCACTACCACAAAACCAGGCCTTCCATATTTTAACAGAAGTCCACCGCTCTCTGCACATTGGACCTGAGGCCATGTATCCGTTTGTCTCTCCTATATTCCATACACTGGGTTTAAAAAGGCTTATCTCTCAGGTTCATGCCGCGTGTTCAGTCTGTTCTGCCGTCACTCCGCAGGGAGGATTGTGCCCCCGTATTCGGCAGGTCCGAATTGGGAAAGACAGAGACTAGAGCAATATTAGCAAGGATTGGGGCCACCGATTGAACCAGCAGCATCAAAGTGGCCCCTAGCTTTCTGCGGATGTCAGGGGCAGCTTGGGTAATGAAATGGGTAGCGAGAATAGTAGTCCCGGCAGGATCATCTGGACTGAGGCAGGTGTGGAGAACCATAGCCTCGGTGAGGCGGTTTAGAAAAACAGCCAGGTTTTCATTTGGGCCTTGGGTTATTTCCCTAAGTTTATCATAATTCACTACCTTTTGAGATGCTGCCTCAAGTCCTGCCTGAATACACCGTATCATTTGATCTCTACATTTACATCCTATGTGGCCGGCTTGGTAGCCCCAATTGGGGTCTGTTGCTGGGACGGCCTCGGCCCCCACTGGCTGTGTGTTGTCCATTAGATGGACTTTATCTGCGTACTCCCGAGCAGTGGCCAGGATACAATCCTGTTTGTCAGGAGTGAGGGTGGAAGTAGAAATAACATGAATATCATGCCATGTTAGATTATAAGCCTGAGTAAGGTAACTGAACTCTTTGGCAAAGGGAGTAGGGTTGGCAGAAAATGACCCCAATCGTTTTTCAATGGCAGATAAGTCGGCCAAAGAAAAAGGGATATGTACATGCACAATGCCATCTGGGCCAGCAACCTCTTGGAGAGGACAAATGGGCGCAGGAGCAAGAGGAGGGAGTGTGGTCCATACAATGCAAATGGGTATGTGCACTGACCGGAGAGGGGAGGGAGAGCGGCAGAAGGGGAGAGTCGGAAGGCAAAGGAGAGTAATGGGGATAGAGAGGGCGGGTTGTAGGGAGGCGGTTTGGAAGAAGGAGGAGGAGGAGAATTTGGAGAACGAGGGATTGGTAAAGTTTTCCAGAAGATTTATGAGGGGGAAGGTTCTGGATCGTGTGGGAGAGGCTTGTTGTAATTGGGTGGGGGGGCTGGGGCAGAGGAAGAGGAAGGGGGGCTTCCCTTTGCCAGCAGGATTTGGGTTGTGGAACAATACTGACACAGGGAAGGACGGGAGCACAGGAGCCAGAAGGCCTGAACATAGGGAATCTCCAACCATTTTCCACTGTGTTTGCAGAAATCATCCAAGTCAATGAGGATGTTAAAATCAAAAGTTCCCTCAGGTGGCCATTCAGACCCATTATCCAGTCTATACTGAGGCCAGGTCACAGAACAGAAATGGATTAGACGTTTGTGTGGAATGTCTGAGGTTAATCCCAATTTGTCGAGATTACTGAGAAGACAGCCCAGAGGCGTCTTAGAATTAGATTTGGAGGGTTGGTTACCTATGTCGATTTAAATTTCTGGGGCCTGTCTGAGTCTGAAAAGGCGTCCCAATTCAGGCAAAGACCAGCTGGACAGAGTGAAGGTCAGTATAAACAGGGCATTCCCAGGATTTATTGCTGACCGGAATGGAGGGCTTTCCCTAGCACAGCTGTGACTTCTGATAGGGAGGCTTGGAGGGGGAAAGAGAGACCGACACAGGGCGAACTCACCTCACGAAAGTCTGAGTGGAGAGTGGGTCGGAGATTAGCAGTTCGGACTGGAGGCATCCGGGCAGGAGGGCCCTGAGCAGGGAGGTGAGGCCTGTGTGGCTCAGCCACCTCCCGTATTTCAGCACCAAGATGTAACGTTTGGAGATACTGAAAGAGGCACAGGACAAGGGGCTGGTATAAACCAAGCATTTATTGGAGGAGAAACTCCCGGGTGAGGTCCCGTGGTCCTGGAAGATGGGCCAGCTCTTGTTTTTCAGTGTGCTGTATCTGGGTGAGTGTTGGGGGCGGCACTGAAGTGGGGAGACAAAGAGTCACATGCAGTGTGGGCTGGAAGCATAGCGTCTGGCGTGGGCTGGAAGGTCCCTGTCTGGCCCTTCTAGGCAGCTGATGGCAGGTTCCAGGAAGCTTCAAGTGAGGTATGTGGATGTGGGCTTGGGGTGGAGGGGTGCATAGGGAATCAGTGGGTGGAGGGGAAGATGGGGGAAGGTTGGTGCTGCTTCCCTCCTAACCTAACGCCTTCCTTCACCAGTTTTAGCTGGACTCTTTTCTATAAAGTTTAGTATCTTTACCATTACCACTTCCTCTGTATATCTTTTAAATATTGTTTCCTCAGTCACCATCTGTTTTTATATACTGTTTTTGTTTTTTTCTCATTGATGTAGATACTTGTGCTATATAGAGACACATGTATCTAACCATTTATGAAACTTTGCTATCTTCAATTTTCACTGATATCTTAAATGCAAAATGTGTAAAACTCACTCAGCATTTCTGTTTCAGATGAGCTTATCACTTTGCATTCTTTATCTCAGTCAATGAAACCACCTTCCAATCATCCACAAAAGTCAGGAATCAGAGTGGTAACTTAGACACTCTTTTGTCCCTCACCTTTTCTTTGTCTTTCTCATCAAAAGGGCAATCACCAAGAACATTTGGGTGGTCTTTTTGCGATATCTCTCAGTCCCCAATTTCCTCTTCCTATTGACTACTAATTTCTACCTTAGGTTCAATTTTTCATCTGTATTCTATGGAAAATTTTCTGATTTTTTTAAGGCTTTATTTCCTTGTAGTATTAATTTACTTTCCACAGACCTATTAGTAATTTTACTAAAAATATGTACTTTTTTTGTTAAATATGTTGCACATTAGCATTACATTTAGCAAAATGTAGCACATTTAGTTACAGAGAATGTCACTTCTTTGCTAAAATCCCTTTAATGATTTCCCATAGTCTACAAACTAATGTGAATTCTTATTTGCATAATATGCAGAAAAGTGACTTTTGACTGGCCTTACCTAGTTAACCATTTCTCTCTAAACTTCCAGCATTAACTATTCTCTGTACCTTCCCCTGAAGTTACACCTTTTATACCTATTTGTTTTTTCAATGTTTTATACCTATTTGTTTTTGTTAACACCCTTGCTTCTTTCTGGAATGATTTCCTCTTTTTTCTACTCTATATATTCTCATTATTCAGTTCTCATTCTAGTTGTCTTCCCTTCTGAAATATCTTCTGCTGCACCCCTGGAAAGATTACTACTTTTTTGTGTTTTGATAGTACTTTGCATATAGATACTTAACTATGCAGAGATCATTTGTGTGACTTTCTTCCTTAGCACATCATAAAGTCCTTGAATATAGGTCCTATGCATTATTATCTCTGTTTTCTGAATATGGCATGTAGTGTTTGACACATGATTAATACTCAGTAAATCCTTCCTGCGTGCCTAAAACTTTAATAATATCTGGAATTGTTTCAGATATAATTTGTCTTAATTTTTAGTGTAGAGGGGGAAAATAAGTTTTAATACTCCTTATGCAACTTATAATCTTTTTTGGAAGAACACATTTAATTTATATTAGGCAAAAATATCTTGATCAAAAGATTAAGTGTATTCTGGATGGTATCAGATGCACCATGTATTAGCTATGCCAAACAGAGTCTAGTTTACTGTGCAAAAAACATATTCTTTATTTTTTCTGGCACACAGAATGTCTGTTAGTCAAATAACTCAAGCTGTCTTCAGGTATCTGATAGCTTGCTATGTGGAAGAGGAATTTGAGTTTTTTTCTGTAAAGTATCAAGCAATGTCCAGAACCAGTGTTTATAATAGGGAAAACATAGTCTTACCCAAACATTTTAAATAATCTCATAGTTTATATTTAGACTAGTTTCTCTCAAAAAGCAGTGAAGTGTTCAAGTAGGGTCTGAGTGAACAATTACTCAGCTGGGATGTAGCAGCATAGAAGCAGCACATGGGTTCCTGGACAATACTGCCACTCTTTACAACTCATGAAACAATCTGGGATTTTAAAAGAAACTTAATAGACTTCAAACTAAATTTTCAAAGAGCAAACACATCCTTACAATGACTAAGTGACAAAGAGCTTATGGATGTAACTACTACTCATCAGGGTGCCCATAAGATCATAAAGATAAATTTTTTTAGGCATAGGTATGCCCTTGTTATGCATAGATTTGAAAATCTTGTTCAGGCCAGTGTTACACAATTATTTTAGGTAGTGCTTTATCTGGTGTGAGATTTAACATAATAGTTCTACAGAATACAATATAATCCTGTTATGAGAAACATATACATCATTGGAATTCAATTACACACAAATCCCAGGTGTGCATATGCTAGATTACCTCAATTAATTTTGGTCATTTTAGCACCTTGGGTTTGCACCATTAACTGTTGTGTCAAATATGAAAAATCTAGTGTCATGATGGCTAACAACAAGCTGAGACCTTCATTAGAAATTCTTATTTCCCATCATTTATTACGCTAATGCTCCTATTTAATGAAGCTTTATATAACATTGTTTCAAGTGTGAAAAAAATGTATTGCTGTCATACCACATTAGTTCAGGCCTTTTACACAACATAAGAACACTAAAATCCAAGCTTCGACTGGGCTCGGTGGCTAAGCCTATAATCCCGCACTTTGGGAGGCTGAGGTGAGTGGATTGCCTGAGCCAGCAGGTTCGAGATCTCATCTCTACAATAAATAAAAAAATTAGCTGGGTGTGGTAGTGCGCACCTATAGTTTCAGTTACTTGGAAGGCTGAGGAGGAAGGATCACCAGAGCCCAGCAGGTTGAGGCTGCAGTGGCCGGGAGCGGCCACTGCAATCCAGTCTGGGCGACAGAGTGGGACTCCAACTAAAATAAGATAAAATAAAATAAAATAAAATAAAATCCAAGCTTCAAACTAGTATTCTTTCTCTGTTGGCTTAACCTAACTATTGATTCTACTCTGGGTTCACCACGTTGGTGAGCCTGCAGATCTCCCATCTGCTCTCAGAATGAAGCATTCTTTGGGATTCCAAGACATGACTACCAAAATAAATAAATAAGTGAACAAATAACAAATAAATAAACAAACAAATAGATAAATAAACCTTATTTTTTGGCAGTTTTAGGTTGCTAGTACAGTTGAGTAGGAAGTACAGAAAGTCTCCATGCTCCCCCTGTCCCATACACATACAATTTCTCCAGCTATTCCATACACCATACCAGAATAATACATTTGCTACAATCAAACCAACATTGACATGCCATTATCATCCAAAGTCCATGGTTGACATTAGGATTTTCTGTTATTCCCCTGGTTTTATTCAACTCCATCTCACTTTTTTTAATCTGTTGGTAGATGTTCTGTCATACCACCATGTGCCATCTTCAAGATTGAGAGAGTGATTCCACCAGTGATGGACGTGTTGCAGATCCTGTCCTCTTACTGGAGGCAACATCATCCATCAGTTTGTGGATGGGACACAACATTGGGACAATATGAAGTTCCAGGTGCCTCATTCTAACTTGAGAAGACTCTGAAGCATGACTTCAATCACAAAGATGCAGGTGTGTCCTGGGGACCATAGTTACCGCATCATTATCTCTCGTCTCCTTCTACCTAACCCTGCTATCTTCATTTCCTTTCAAGTAGTGATTCTGAAGTCTGCCCTAATACATTTCCTCCACCTAATCTGTGCTATTCTTGGAGTGCTTAATTTGACATAGTGAGTGGTAGGATTTCTCTGAGATAGAATCTAGAATATGATTAGAGCTGGATCAGATGCCCACTGAAGGCTAACAAGTGATGAAATCATTGATGGAGTGACCCCTGGCTTACCATCACAGTGAAATAATTACAATTTTCAGTAATGGCAAACTGGGATGACATACAGGAAGTCATACATATACTAATGGTGCAATTTATCATTCCTTAGGGAAATATTGGAACAATGGTAATTAAAAGGACAATGATAATTGAATAGCTGGTGGGGATACAGATAATGTCTTGGAGAAAAGGAATGAAAAGGCAAAAGTGATTATTGATCATCAATTAAAAACCCAGAAAACTTCCTTAACAACAAGTTCTTCAGTCAGAGAACAAAATAGCTACAGATTATATGCAGAACTTAAACATAAAAGTAGCAAAGCTAAAGAGTATATTGAATTCTCAACCTAGACGTGGTTGCTATACCATGTTCAGTACCCTTAGTGAAACAAGAATAGTACCCTGTGTCAAGTGATGATAGATTCTGGGTTGCTGCACTACAAAATCTTGAAATCTCAGATTCTCTTGAATTCTCCAAAACTTCAGAAGGGACTAATGTTTCCTGTTAATTACTATTGATCACCTTTTGCTTGGAAATAATGCACTTTCCTCTGCTCTCAAAGCAATACTTATCTTCCTTATGATTCAGCCCCTCTTCTTGTTATTTTTATGGCCAGTAGTCCCAAAATTAGGGTGATTCAAGTCACAGCATCATTTAGCTGGGGAAGTGAAGATTCTGGAAACAGAAGGGTCTATATTCAGGAGTTGCAGAACCTAGCCAACAGGTAGTGACAAGAGCCAGATGAACATTTATGGGACAGGATTTTTAACAGTTCCAGGTGAAGGGGAACATAAAGTTGTATAAGGAAGGTATTATTGATATGGGGGTATTCTCCCAGGGCACAGTGTCTAGCACAATGACTAAATCCCTGAGAGGCTGAGCTAAAATACTTATGGAACAGTTCCTGGAAAACTGTGAAGGCCATGGTGAAAACTAAGTAATGTAGAAATAGACAAACCAGCAAAGCTGATTTTGGAAAAAGGAATACAAATATTCCATCCATGGAGGATCAACTGCATGAACATTGGCTTTACTGGCAAAATATATAAAAGGACTGTTTCAGGCACTGAACAATAAGCTCAAAGGACTGTGGTCCCAGACAGAAAGGAAGCAAGTAAGTCGACCCTATAATTGTACCAGCTTACTGCCTGAAGAAAGTTCCCCAACTGCAAGATGGAAAGAAAGCTCACACAAATTCCACTAATCTTTCTGAGTTAGGGAGACAGACATGAAGTAGGAGAGGCTGAGGGAGAAAGCTTTTCTCTTTACTTCAGAGTACTGAAGAAAAGGAAGCTGTATGGTAAGAGAGCTTCAGATAGCTGCAGAGGTGCTCCTGAATCTTTTAGTTAGGACCCTCACTGCACACAAGAAATAAACCCAATAAATAGTGAACTAAAAAATGTTAGATCACATGGAATGGGTGGGTAAAAAAAAATGCATCCATTTAAGGTCTCACACCACATGTCTACTGAAATATTATCATCTGAATGTGTATTATGATAAGTTGAAGATGGGTATTATACATCCTAGTACAGTCCTTATTCATTCACTGTAAATATTCTGTCCTACATTTTTATTATTTTCTCCTTGTGCCATAGCCCTAATTGCTGGCACACTTCAGAGCTTTATGCAGACATTAAAAAATAAGGGAGGCGTTAAGGGCATTCTGCTATGTTTATGCTTGAATGGAGGTGGTGCAAATTCATGCTTTCTCAGCAAAAGATTCTTCCTCTGACAGGAACATAATTCTTCATTACATTTAAACTTCTTAACAGTAGTTATTCTACTGAAGTATTACCTTAGCAAGAAGCAGAAAACTAAATCTCTTTCAAAATCACCTTTTATCTTTCAAATGATTCTAGTATATTTTACAGTAGATGATCTACAGATTTAAGTGTTTTTCCTTTTGTTTAAGCAATAAATGCCTGTTAGCATTAAAATATTTTATTCTTTTTTATTTTAAAATTATGGTGTACAATTCAGGGTTAGGTACACAAATATTTATTGTGCAGGTAATCTTGTTGATGAGGTGTGCCCCTCTCCCCAGGCAGATTTCAACTAATCTTTTATTCTTGAAATCATTTGAAATTAGTCTATTGTGGGGGTCCAGTCCTGCAAGAGTCATGGGCTTTCCTGAAGTAGAGACGGATAGGCGAAAGATGAAAATATTATACTAGGACACCTGCTTCCTGAACAGATGACATTTACTGTTAGCTAAGGGAAGTCTTTTATACCATTTGTAAAGGGGCAAGACAAAGAAAATTCCTTCACGTACATATCCTCTAAAAATTACCACCATCTAGTGGTCTTAGCAACAAACAAACCAAGATCCCTATAAACATTCAGACAATGAGTCTTATTCATAAAGCCAAAAATGATAGTTTTAGTCCAAAGTCCTGAATTACAGTCCTTGAAATGTCTCAAGAAAGTTTCCAAGTGCAAAGTTCTTCATGTAGTAGTGGTTTTCCTTCTGGGCCTTCTATGACCTTAAGAGCTTTGTAATTGCCTCTCTTGTCCAGTTGTCTTCGTTACTTTTCTCTTATCCTGCAGTGTTTATTTCTGAAGAAAACTCAAAAGAAGCTTTCAGTAGTGTTTCTCAGGCCCCCAAGGTTGCTTTCTGTCTTTAGCTAATCTATCATAAAAGTGTCTGATTAGTATATTATGAGTTCAGTGAAAACCCACTCTATAAATGTTAACTTAGAGTTTTAACTATTGAATTAAGTAAAAACCTTAACGATAATCTTTATCCTAAGTCAGTGAAAACAGTGTTATAAATCACCTACATAACTCCTAGATAAGTGTTAGAACTTATAATGAATTCATATTGAACTTGCTATAAACTTGTGCTTCTAAAAAACCTTATGTCTAAACACTAAACTACATAATTCTAAATCAAATGAGTGAATATGCTTATCTATTACTTAAGCAATATCTAGTAACTTATAACCAAGTGAAAGAAAGCATTCTTGATGTGCTTCAGAGTTTAACCCTTCCATATGTTAGAAAAGGCCAAACAGCATAGTGGGAAATAGAAAAATGAACCATGACATTTCCAGGTTAGCTGTGAGTACTTTGCATAAACATGACATTTTCTTCTTCCACTACTGCACAGAACTTCTTCAGCTGTACCAACAGCAAAGATGGAAGATAGAAGGGCCTCAGCTGCCTGGACTCGCTTTGCGGTCAGGGGTCCTCAGCACACCTGGACTTTGTCAATCAGGCGGGCCTCCAAGGCTGACTCCCAACAATCTATCACTTGTGATATAACAATTAAAGAGTTAAATTTTATCAGGAGTTTCATTTAATGTGATTGTTACTCATAATTATATTAAATCACTGTTCTAAAAGCACAATATTGAAACTTGTAAAAATCATTTTTATGATTTTTTTGCTGTTACAAAGGTAGCACATTAATTATAACATAGAATTTAAGAGCTCTAAGTCTAAAGCCAGTTTTCCTGGTTCAGATCCTTGCTCTACCACTCTACTTGTTATCTTAAATAACTGTGCCAAATGTTCCTTATCTAAGCAATTAAATTTTTTAAATAGTATGATTTAAAGAGTTGTTGAAAAATGTATAATATGCATAAAGGGCTTAGAAATTGCATACATATTTTAAAACAATTAATGAGTATTATTTTGTTTATATTTTTATATATATATACATATATATAAAGTCTAGCAATCATGCAAAACAGAAGGAAAATGCCATCTTACTATAGATAGATTAAAACTGCTTACGTTTTGTTCTTATATATTGTTTTTCCAATGAATATATAAGTAATTTCATAATTTAAATATTTATAAATATTATTAAGTTGAGCACACTTCTAACTCCAAAACATGTAAACATTCATTATTATTTCCTTAAAAACCAACAGAAGCAGAACTTATAAGCATTATTAAAGTTTTTGAACATGTTTTAAAATACTCACATTCAAAGTTTTACAGCAATTTACAGTTCAGCTATAAAGTACTAATTTGTTATATCACATTTCCAACATATATGTCAGTATTTTAGATAGATTAAACAACATATCTGAATCAAGTCTGTAGAAAAGTAAAATTAAAATAGTAATTACAATTGGAATATAGATAATAGATTTGATGAAGCAGAGTTTAACTGCTATATGTGCTGATATTGTAAAATATACTGTTGCTATATTCCAAAGTAGCCCTGTGATTAGGTAATGAATACTGAAATATTTGAGGGTAAAGGGCTTTGATATATGCACCTTATTTAGAAAAAAATTAATTTTATTTATTCTTTTAGAATTTTGAGGTTAAGATAAAATTTTCTACATAAGTAAACTGTGTGCAGGTGAGATTTGTGCTTCTAGTGAGTCCTCTCTACCCATGGTAGTGGACATGATACCCAATGGGTGATTGCATGCCCCTTTTCTGTGCTCTGCTCCTCTCCTTACTAGTAGTGCTCAGAATCAGTTGTTCCTGCATTTGTGCTTGCCTAGCAAATGTTTAGGGCCTGTTTATGAATGAGGACATACAGTATTCAGTTTTTTGTTTTTGTGATAGTTTATATAGAACAATGGTCTCCAGCTGCATCTATGCTGCTGCAAAGGCTGTGATTTTTTTCCTCTTTATAGTTGCATGGCATTCGATCATGTATATGTTCCATATTTTCTTTATCCAGTCCATTGTTGATGGGCACCTGGGTTGATTCTGTATTTTTGCTATTGTGAATAGTGGTGCAACAAACATACAAGTGCAGGTATCTTTCTGGTAGAGGAACTTATATTCCTTTGGGTATATTCCAGGAAGTGAGATTGCTGGGTCTTATGGTAGCTCAATTTTTAGTTTTTGAGAAATTGCCATACTTCTAGATAGTTGAACTAGCTTACATTCCCACCAACAGTATAAAGTGTTCCCTTTTCTCTGCAGCCTCAGCAACACCTGTTGTTTTGGACTTTTTAATAATAGTCATACTGACCAGTGTGAGGTGGCCTCTCATTGTAAGCTTGGTTTGCATTTCTTTGACAATTAGTGAGACTGAATATTTTTTCATATGTTTCTTGCTTGCTTGCATGTCTTCTTTTGAGAAATGTCTGTTCATGTACTTCTCCTACTTTTCTTTTTTTTTTTTTTTGAGTTGGAGTCTCCCTCTGTCACCCAGACTGTAGTGCGGTGGCCACTCCTGGCCACTGCAGCCTTGACCTGCTGGGTCCAGTGATCCTTCCGCCTCAGCCTTCCAAGTAGCTGGAACTACAGGCGCGTGCTACCATGCCCGGCTCATTTTTAATTTATTGTACAGATGAGGTCTCGTCAAGTTGCCCAGGCGGGTCTCGAACCCGTGGGCTCAGGCAATCCATTCACCTCGGTCTCCCAAAGTGCTGGGATTACAGGCTGAGCCACCGAGCCTGGCCTCTCCTACTTTTCAATAGGGTTGTTTGTTTGTTTCTGTCCATTTGTTTGAGTCCCTTATAGATATTGAATTTTAGGCTTTTTTCAAATGCGTAGCTTGCAAATATTTTTCCCATTTTGTGTACTGTCTTTTTACTTTCTTGATTGTTTCTTTTGCTGTGTAAAAACTTTTCAGCTTGATAAGGTCCCACCTATTAATTTTAACTTTTAATCCATTTGGTTTTGAAGACTTGGCCATAAATTCACTGTCTACTCTAATAGCCAGGAGAGTCTTCCATAAGTTTTTTCTAAGATTCTTATAGTTTGATGTTTAACATTTAAATACTTGACCGAGTTTAAGTTAATTCTTGTGTACAGTTATAGGTAGGAGTCCAGTTTCATTCTTCGGCATGTGGTTAGTCAGTTTTCCCAGTACCATTTGCCAAGTATGATTTTCTTTCCCCAAAGTTTGTTTTTGTTGGTTTTGTCAAAGATGAATTCGTTGAAAGTCTTTGGTTTTATTTCTAGGTTCTCTATCTTGTTCCATTGGCCTATGTGCTTATTGTTGTATCAGTACTATATAGTCTTGCAGTAACCTTTGAAGTCTGGGATCGTGATGCCTCCAGGTTTGTTCTTTTTGCTGAAGGTTGTTTTAGATATTCAGGCTAGATTTTTAGCTTTCATATGAATGTCTGTATTGTCTTTTTTAAGTCTGTGAAAAATAATGCTGATGATTTAATAAAGATTGTGTTGAATCTCTACATTGTCATCAGTAAAATGGATATCTTGACTCTGTTGATTCTTCCAATCCATGAGCATGCAATGTCCTTCCATTTTTGTGTGTGTCTTTCTTGATATCTTTGACCAGTATTTTATAGTTCTTATTGTAAACTTTCACTTCTTTGGTTATATAGATGCTGAAGTGGTGTTTTTTTGTTTGGTTTGGTTTGGTTTGGCTATTATAAATGGGATTGTGTTTTTTATTTGTTTCTCAGTCTGCTTGTTGTTGGTATATAGAAATTAAACTGGTTTTGGTGCATTGATTTTGTAAATTGAGACTTTACCAAAGACAATTAACAGTGCAAGGAGGTTTTTGAAATATTCTCTAGGATATTCTGAGTGTAGAATTAAATCATCTGCAAAAAAGGATCATTTAACATGTTCTTTTCATGTTTCGATGTTCCTAATTTCTTTCTTCACCCTGATTGTTCTGGCCAGGACTTCCAGAACTCTGTTAAATAGAAGGAATGAGTGTGGACATCTTTGTCTTGTTTCAGTTTTAGGAAGAATGCTTTTAGGTTCTGCCTGTTAAGTATGATGTTGGCTACAGGTTTGTCATAGATGGCTACTATTTTATTTTTTGAAGAAAGTAACTTTAATGTCTAGGTGTTAGAGAATTTTTTATTTTTATCAAGAAAAGATGCTGAGTTTTATTGAATTGTTTTGCATCTAATGACAGAATCATATGATTCTTGGTTTTACGCCTGTTTATGTGATGGACTACATTTATTGACCTACATATGTCAAACCAGTATTGCATTCCAGGAATGAAGCCTAACTGATTATGATGGATGAGGCTTCAAATGTGCCATTATTTGGAATTGGCTAGAATATTGTTGACAATTTCTGTATCTATATTCATCAGAGAAATTGACCTGTAGTTTTTTTTTCCTTGTTGGATCTTTACCACTTAGGGTATCAAGTTGGTATTGGATTCATAGAATAAACTAAGGGGAATTATTTCCTTCTCAACATCTACTGGAATATTTTCAGTACAATTGGGATCAGCTCCTCCTTGTACCTCTTGTAGAATTCAGCTGAGGAACCAGTTGGCCCGGGGTTTTTCTGGTGGAAAGTTTCTTATTATTAAGTTGACTTCTTGAATTGTTATTGGTCTGTTTAAGGTTTCAACTTCTTCATATCTCAATCTTGAGAGGTTATGTGATGCCAGGAATTCCTTCCTTTACTTTAGAGTGTATAGTTCATTCACATACAGATATTTGTAGAAGTACCTCTGGTAATCTTTTGCATTTCTTCAGGGTCATTTATAACATTGTCTTTTTATTTGTCATTGTGTCTGTTCAATTTTCTCTCCCTCTGCTCCTCTTCCATATTTATCTGGCTAATGGGCCTATCTTATTTATCCTTTCAATGAATTGGCTTTTTATTTCATTGATCCTTGAGATAATTTTTTTGGTCTCTATTTCACTCAACTATGATTTATTTTAATGATTTCTATTTTGGTACTAATTCTGGGATTGGATTGCTCTGCCTTTCCTGCTCTTTTAGGTACAACATTAGCCTGTGATTTATTTTAATGATGTATTTCTGTACTAATTCTGTGAATGGATTGCTCTTGCCTTTCCAGCTCCCTTGAGTGCAACATTAGACTATTTATTTAAGATACCTCTATTTTGTTTATATGTGCATACAACATTCTACACTTCCCACTTCCCACTCAGTACCACTTCATGATATCACAGATGTTTTGGTTTGGCATGTTTTTGTTTTCATTTTTCTCTGGGAGCCATTTTTGTTGTTGTTGTTGTTGCTCCTTGATTTTTATGTTAACCCAAATGTCATTCATAAGTATGTTGTTTAATTTTCATGAGTGTGCATTTTGGGGTTCCTGTTGGTGATGATAATTATTTTTATCTCACTATGGTCTGAAAAGATGCTTGGTATAACTTTAGCCTTCTGAAATTTGTTCACTCTTGATTTATGTTCAAGTATATGGTCAATCTTAGAGTATGTTCCATGTGCTGTTGAGAGGAATGCATATTCTGTGGTTGTTGGCTAAAGTGTTCTGTGGATGTCCATTAGATACAATTCATTGAGTGTTGGGTTAAGGGTTTAAATATCCACGTTAGTGTTTTATAATGATGATCTCTCTAAGGCTGTTAGTAGGGTATTAAAGCCACCAACTGTAATTGTACAGCTGTCTATGTTCTCTTAGTTTAATTAGTAATCATTTTATAAATTTGGGTGTTCCTATGTTGAGTTGATATATATTCAAGATGTATATTTCTTGCTGGTGGATTGAGCATTTTGTCATTATGGAGTGTCCCTCTCCCTTTTTTTTTTTTTTAAACTTGTATTGGTTTAAAATCTGTTTTGTCTGATACAAGAACTCTGATTCTTTTTTGTTTTCTATTTTTCTAAAATGTCTTTTTCCAGTCCTTTACCTTGGATGTCATTTGCAATGAGAAGGGTTTCCTGAGGACAGCAAAAGGATGTATCTTGCTTTTTTATCCAGCTTGCCACTCAATGCCTTTTGAATGACAAGTTCAGTTCTTTCACATTTAAGTTAATTATTGATATGTTGAGGTTTGTTCCTATCATATTGCTCTTAAGAGGAAGTTGCTTTGCTCTTTAGGTTGTTTAGTTTATTTGTATGGTCTGTAAACTCTGTGCTTGCCATTGCTTTAGTAATGGATGAAACTGTTCTTCTATTTACGTGCTAAGAACGTAATTAAGCATCTCCTGAAAGGCTTGTCTGGAGGTCGCATATTCCTTTATGGTTTGGATGTCTGGGAAAAAGTTTAATTATCTTTCATTAATAAAGCTTAGCTTGGTGAAATAGAAAATTATTGGTTGGAATTGTTTTTCTTTAATGATGTTAAAGATAAGACATTCAGTTCTTTCTGATTTGTAGAACTTCTGCCCATAATTCTTCTGCAATTTTGATGGGTCTTCCATGATAGGGGATCTGTCTTTTCTCTCTATCTGCCTTTAGGATTGTTTCTTTCATGCTCACGGTGTGGAGATGTATTATTATTTTCCTCGGGGATGGTATTCTCATGTAATATCTCACAAGAGTTCTCTGAGTCCTTTGTATCTGATTGGCCACCTCTCTAGCAAGATAGAAAAAATTTTCTTGGATTGAATATTGGAAGGCTATTTCTTAGTTCCCCCTTCTCTCTCAGTGATGCTAGTCAACCATAGATTTGGTCTCTTTACATACTCCCAAATCTTTCATAAGCTTTGCTCATTCTTCCTAAGCCTTTTCCCTTGTTTTTGTATTTTTGTAGGTAAAAGTTAGTTCAATAGTTAGACCCTTAAGCTCTGAGATTCTTTTCTCTGGTTGATTCTGCTGTTGAGGCTTGCTATTGGGTTTTGAAATTACTAAAAATAATATTTCACTTCCAGAAGTTCAGATTGGTTCTTTTTCTTAATGATCAGCATGGCTTTCACTTCTTGTGGCAGGTATGATTTATGTGTCTACCTTCCCATGGATCTCATTGAGTGTCTTTACCATCCATAGTCTGAATTGTCTGTTTGTCATAAGGAACAGGTTTTTCTGAATGACTTCCACTTTTCAGAATCTGTGAAGTTGTTTCAAACATGCTGATTCATTAAGTCTTTGGAGTTTGTCAGTGTTTTTGTGCTGTTTCTTCCTCATCTGTGAGGGCAGACTTTTCTCTTTTTATTTATTCATTTTTTAATTTTTTTATTAGATGAAGATGCTTCACTTAGGGGGCATGGTATTTTTTTTTTCCTGTTTGTTTGTTTTTTTGTTTTGGCCTCCCTTCTGTGGTCCGCATGTTGGGGGAGCAGCAGTGGCAGGAATGGTGGTGATCTGGCGGAAAACCATCTGTAATTGTTTCACCAGCGCAGTCTGTCAGAAATGGGGAAATTTTTTTCTCTATTTCAGAATCTTTCCTCTCCCACTTAAACAGGTGACAGGGGTCCTGTCTTGAGCTCCTGGCCCAGATTGCTTGTCTGAATTAGAAGAATTGGCAAGCAACCTTGTGGAGGCTTTTCTCTGACTCGAGTGCTCTTGGGAGTATGTATAGTTTTCTCCTGTCTGTCCAGGACTACTCCTTTCACCCAGGGGTAATAAAAAAGCAGTGGGGTGTTATTATGTCTTCCTCTGTCCACTGGTGGGTGGGGCCACTGAGAACGCTGCACAGTGCAGAGGCTCCCTACTCCTAACCTCTTAGATCCCACCTTGTTCTGTGGATAGGACTTTGACAACCATGTCTGCTCCTATGGTCAAGCTGATTTTACAGTCCTGACCTAGTGTTGCAACAGCTGCAAGAGCCTAGAAAAGCTTCCCAGAATTTGTCTTGTCACTCCTGCTGGGCGCTGAGAAGGGAGGAAGAGGAGTTCACCTGTGTGGCACAGACCACTCCTGCAGGATGCTTTCTACTATGGTTCTCCTTGTGGGGATCAGCAGCTGCAGTATGGAACTCCTGGGGACTAAGGTCTCCCTAGCTTAATGTGGGACCTGCTTGTGTCTCTGTATCTATTAATTTAGCTCTCTGCACTTGACCAGTGTGGGATGAATGCGGGGTTGAGTTCCTGGGCTGTCACTCCCTTGGCTGAGACTGCAGTTGCTTATATAAGGTATATAGAGAAGAAAAGCTGTCATTGTCATTCACCCCTTCTATAACCAAAGGTGATCTCCTACTCTCAAATCAGGGCTATTTCTAGGGGTGTCTGGAGCTTGGAATTGTCCATCTTCTCTGTCCCTAGGTGACCATCTGACAGACTTCAGCTTGGGTTTTCAGGTAGACCCTCAAAGCCCTAAGTCCACTTCTTCATATAGGTTTCTTTGTAGAGAGCTTCAATTATGTGATGTTTTCAGTCATCTCGGCATTCCCTCACTAGTGTTTTTCTCTAATGCCTAAGTTTCAAATCAGAGGAAGATGTGATGCACAGAAACTCAGCAGGGGCTATAATTCAGCATGGACTTCTCTTGGCGTGGAGATTATAATTTTCTTTCATTCCTACAGAACTCATTTTGTTTTAAAAGTTCAGGCACTAAAAAATAATACTGCTAGGTTCTGAAGGCTAGAAGTTCAAAATCAAGTTATATTCAGGGTTATGTTTTTTTTTCTGAAGGCTGTAGGGAATAATCTTGCTTTGCCTCTTCCTAGTTTCCTAGGAATCTTTGCACCTCATGGCTTTTCAAAAAATATACATATTTAAAAGATTGATAAAATATTAGATAGATAGATAGTTAAAAAATAAATTGATGGCAAATTGGAAAGCTAATGGGGTAAAATGTATTACCCATATGTTATTCTAGATTCTGATTATATGAGTGTTTCTTGTGCAATTTTTGCAAACTTAACAAATTTCAAATTATTTTCAAGTAACCAATTAAAAATAAATTATCACTTGTAAATTACAGGGAAGCAACTAATAAAACCAGCAAACATTTATTTAAATAGAGTTACTATAAATAATCTTTTTTTTTTTTGAGTTGTAGTCTCACTCTGTCGCCCAGACTGGAGTGCAGTGGCTGCTTCCGGCCACTGCAGCCTTGACCTGCTGGGCTCCAGCGATCCTTCTGCCTCAGCCTTCCCAGTAGACGGAATTACAGGCATGTGCTACTACGCCTGGCTGATTTTTGATTTATTGTAGAAATGAGGTCTCGCTGCCCAGGTGGGTCTCGAACCTGCAACCTCAGGCAATCCACTTACCTCAGCCTCCCAAAGGTGAGGGATTACAGGCTAAGCCACCGAGCCCGGTCCACTACTATAAATAATCTTAAGAACAATGTAATTAAAAACAAAACTGAAAAATAAGCAGTAATGATATACACAAATCATCACTAGCTAGCATAAAAATTTTTAAAAAAGAAAAACATACACATAATAAAATAGAAATGAGGGTGAAAACAACCATAAATATATAAGCAATATAAATAACTAAAATAATATTATCAACTCTGCAGAATCTTTTGAAAATCTAAAATTGATTATTGTCTATAAAATTTTAAATTATCTAAAGTTTGAGTCAAAGACAGGGAAAATTTGAATAGGTTAATTTTTGTGAGAGAAGTAAAGAACTAAACATTAAAGGTGTAGATATTTTAGAGTTTAATTTATTCAAACCTTCAAGAAAGAAAGAATCCATATATGTAGTGGTTTAAGAAAATAGGCTATAATAAAATCTGTTAACACATCCATGAAAACAAAGGCAATAATGGCTTTCAAAGACACTATTGTATTAATTTCCTAAAACTGCCATTACAAAATGACACAGACTTGGTGGTTTAAACAAAAGGAATGTATTTTCTCACATTTCTGGAGAATGGAAATTAAGGCTCAAGCTGCTGGTAGGATTGATTTTTTTTCTGAAATTTCTCTGACATACTCTTATCACTTCATATTCTTATACGAATGCCAGTCATATTGGATTAGGACCCCATTTTAGGGCATTATTTGAACTCAGTCACCTCTCTAAAGATCTTTTCTCCAAATGTGGTTAAATTTTATTACATTCTGAAGTACTGAGATAGATACTTGATCATATGAATTTGAGAGAAACACAGTTCATCCCATAATAATCATGAAGAGAAAATGATGGCACTAATTTGTGACTGTGAATGTGAATACCTTAACTATTAGTGGGTAAAAAACAAAAGCACATTTAGTGAGTCATATTCTTCATGTAAGATCCTTTTTAAACTTCTTTTTGTTACTTAATATACAAGAAAATATGTGGAAAAAGCTTGTTCTCTAAAATCAGACTATAAAAATGCTTGCCATTTCAAATCAACAGTGACAATGCAATCTGCCACTCTTCTCTGAAGAACTAGGCCATTGTGAGTCACTTTGCCTTAGATATTTTTTAACTCAGAAGCAGAAGGGTTTCATTTACAATATTCCCTATTTATCTTACCTGTCTAGGATACGCAGAATAACACCCTACATCTGATTCTTAGCACTGCTGATCATCAGAATATGCTTGTTTAACAGATCCTAAAGAAATATTTCCAAGAAGATCAGTGTAAGGACTTGTAAACACCTTTTCTACCTAGTCCACATATTCCCCTTCTCCATGGTTTTGAGTAAATGCTACTTTTTTACCTGTCCACTTTGTTTCTTCCCCATCTTGAAAAGGATTAATGAGATGTTCAGTTGCTTCATAGTACTTAATGACTGCAACAAGTCCAGAGGCGGTTTCCCCTTCTCCTAGTTTCTCCTCAAAGTAGTTCAGTCCAGGCTTAAGCCCATAGTAAAGCCCTCCCAATTTCCTCATATCACTACAATTCCGGTTGCTTGTAGTGGGAGCTGTCCTTTACTACAGTCATAAAGTTAATCCAGCACAGGCATGTACCTAGTGTTGTACTGTAAAAAAGAATTATCAGCATTGAGATAAAATCAAGGAATGCAAGAATTACTTATTATGAAATCTCAGAATATACACTTATACCTTACTTAATATCAACACGGTTTCTAAAAAATCAGTTGTTCTGTCTGAAATAGCAAGCAAAGTTCATTTTTAATTAAACATAAAATCTTTAACTAATTCACTAAAGTGTGTTGCAAGTAAACAAAAAACCCTATATATAATCATTGTTTTGTAAAAATGTAGACTTAAAAGATAATTTTCTGATTATAACATTGATATAGTTATGACAAATGATTGTTTGTATACAATAATATGGTTTTTTTCCATATCAGCTAACCTAAAACTCAAATCTTTTTTGCTCACATTTAAAAAACTATAAAATATAATGCTCTTTCACCATTTATTTAAAAAGCATTGGAATTATTTCAATAAAGCTTTTAATATTGTATTTAGCTTTGGTTATGTAAATACAAAGTATCCTAAATAAACATCTAAACTATATATTGAACACAATATATATTCTTTGAAGTCTGAATACAAAAAGCCACAAGTGTCCTTACAAAAAATAATTAACCAGGATGATATGTGATTGACCCATATTAATTTTTTAAAAGAAAAAATAGTAATTCTTATGAATTATAAACAGAACCTTAAAATTTAAGTATGTATATATTTAATACTTACAACCAAATAAAATTAAAATTAATCTAAAAATAAGCATGTCAGTAGGAAATAACAATGGGAAAAAGAATGGCAAACTGACCAAACCAGATGGAGCATTTTATATAACTATAGCAATGAAAACAAGTTCTTACTTATGGAAAAATATATTAAGAATTGTAGAATATTTGAGAAAATCCATAGATAGAAAAGGGAATACCTAGAAAAGGATAAGATGGCGTTTCATTTTGGGAATGAAGTGGTGAATCATTACTCATGAGTGGTACTGGGGCAAATAGATGATCTTTTTGAAAGATGTTTTCTCATCTCCCTTTCTATACCAAAGTAAGTTTTAGATGGATCAATATATTAATTGAAAAAAGCTTAAACCATAAATTAAATCTGTGATGCATTCACTTTTAAACTTTGGAGGGGGAAATGCCTTTTAAAACATAATATGAAATCCATTAGTCTTAAAAATAAGGATTAATAAATTTGGTTACATAAATACTATTTATAACATCATACTATTTATATGGAAGAGTATATCAAACAAAGATATCATATAAACAACTACTTATGTAATAATATTGGAGACAAAAAAAATTCCCTATTATTAAAAAGAACACTTTAAAATTAATTAAGAAAAAATAAAATAACCAAATAAAGTTAATTATTGTTGTGTCTTATTCACTGCTATATTCTTATTCTTGGTATGTGGTTCCTTGGTGTCTGCACACATATGTGTGTTGAATGATACCCTTTTGCAAATAACACACACTTGAACACACACACATACACAGTTTCTGGAAGAATGCTGTGTAAATGACTCAAATTCATCTAAGTGTCATAGCTGACTCCAGTGATAAATAAGTATAATCTTTATGTCAACTTTTAATTGTTTTGAATTATGTCATTTAAAATAATACATCGTGGAAGAGGATTCCAAGACTGTGTCAAGGTCAGAGTGTGTGAGTCCCTGTATAAGTGAGTGTACATAAGGACAAATATGTGTACAAGTGTGTGTAAAAATGCTTGTATGAGTGTGTGACTAAGTGGGGATGCAAGGACAAATGGTCTGAGTTGTCCCACTGAGGAGGCTGCCCAAAACACTCCTACTAGCATTCTAGCATGATCAGCAGCCCAGAGACAAGCACCATCTTTGGGACCTCATACAGAAGAAAGTGGTGGGGAACAGCCACTAAATGGTACCATTCGCCACCACAGTCACTGGGGCCAGATCAGACATTTGGCATGGGGACCATGGAGAAAATACAGTGGAGGGTTCAGTAACTGAGTCTTGGCAGAGGAGAAAACACAGAGACACCACCACCACCATTATCCTGGGACCTGGGTGGAGACAAGATCTAACCTGCCCATTGAACAGTGGAGTTACTCCCTGAGACTGAGGGGTGAATTCAGCCCCTCTCTAAGGTTGATTACCATCAATCCAGAGAGGATACCTGGGTGAATTATCTCTGGAGAGAAAGGCCCAGCATGGAGACCCAGTCAACTCATCCTCCACACTGGACGATTCGTCCAGTGGACTATGGGTGCGATCAGAGTCAAAATAATCAGCCCACAGCAGATGGGTGAATGCGAGTTTTAAACTGGTTCAGTCTCCTTCCTCCAGCAATTCATGAGGCATGAGATCCACACAAGGAACAACCTGATCAGTGTGCATGGAGAGGGCTGAACACAGGCAGATCAGTTGGGGTGGTTTAAGCCTCTCCTTGATCGCACGGTGAGCAAGGACTGGTCAAAAAGCCAGAGCTTCCTCCCTTTCACCATAAGCTAAGAACTGCAGTGCTTGGGTCATGCCAGGAAAAAAAAATAACCTGAAATTTCAGAAACTTTCAGTACTCAAGGGTTACAAAAGTGATTTTTTTACTTTTAATTTTAATTTGTTTTAATATTATTATTATTCTTTATTTTTTTTTAATTTCTTGCTTTCTACATATATTTTGGTGTTTGTTTGTACTTTATTTTATTTTATTCCTTCTTTTTTTGCATAAGGATATATATGAGTGCAAAAGTATCTTTATAATTTTGGCTTTAGTTATTTTTCTTCTTTGTTGGTTTATTTGTCTGTTTTTCCTACGTTACTTCTTTCTCTTCATTGCCTTTTCTTTTCCCTTCTCTCTTTCTCAGGTCTTTTCCTTTCCCTTATGTTATTTTGTTCTCAGGAGATATATATAGGTTCCCATCATATGGACATATTGTGAGGTGGTAGGAAGTAGGTCCCAGGGAACCCAAACCCTAGTCAGCAAACATTGTGATCTGCAGGCAGCTTTTGAATCTTAGCACCCCCAATACACTTTATTCAAATTTCAAAACTGGAAAAGGTTAGCATAGTTTCCCACCCAAATCCCAACGTCAAAACTGAACTAATCCAGAGGTTCTACCTAGGGAAGAATAGGGGATTGAGTAAACATAATTGAAAACTATTTTCTCTGTCACTGAGCGATGTAAATAAAGAGAAAATAAAAATTCATCACAACTGAAGAGAAATTAACCAAAAAACAAACAAACAAAAACCCACAAGTATACCACAAAGTCCAAAAATGATAGTCACAAGAATATGGACATTGGAACTCAAACATTGAAGAGTGTCCAGAATGAATGGTCATAGACCACAAATGCAAAGATTAAGGTATGCTCGGAGAGGATGAATAATAGCCAAGAAAGGCAAGAGGAAAACATGAAATAATTAATAATAATGACAATAAATTAAATAATTAATTAATAGCAATTAATAATAATCAATGACCAAGATGTTGGCCATAAAGAACACTGTCCATAAAATAAGTAATAAACTGACAAGCATGGAAAACAGAATTAACCAAGCAGGAGAAGGAATCTCAGAGTTTGAAGACTAAAATATGGAACTAACCTAATCTGTTAAAAAACGTAGAAAGGAGACTTAGAAGGCAGAACAAAGCTTTTAAGAGATGTGCAAGTATATTAAAGGTTGAACTTATGCCTGATCAGTATATTTGAGGCTGAAAAGGAGAAGAGAACACCTTAGAACAACCATTCTATGAGGTATTATATGAAAACTGCTCTCATCTCATCAGAGACATGACCATCCATACACAAGAGATTCAGAGAACCCCTGCAAGATATCTAATGAGATCAACCTCTAGACACATAGTAATTCACTTACACAAAGTAGGTATAAAAGAAAATATCCTAAAGGCAATGAGAAAAGGTCACACTATGTAGTGAGGAATACAAATTAGAATAGCAGCAGACGTATCTATAGAAACACTACAGGATAGAAAGGACTAGAGCTCAATCTTCAAACTTCTCAAAGGTAAACAATTCCTCCCAAAAGTTCTGAATCAATTAAGCAAAACTTCAACAGTGATGAAAAATTAAAATCCTTTCCAGGCATCCTGTCCCTAAGAGTCTATGCCACTTTCAGGCCAGCTATACTGGAGACACTTGAGAAGGTATTAAGCACAGAAGGAAAAAAAAAAAAAAAAGAATGACCATGCACTTTGCAAGAATGCAGAAAAACAGAATCAACACAGCATACATTGTGACTGCAAAATTTAAAACACATGCATGTATCAACAACAAAATTAAAAGAAACCAACCAACAAAACAAACAAACTTTATAAGAGGCTCATGATAGCTATATACTCTAACATCTCAATAATCAACCTGAACATGAAGGAGAAATACACCACTGAAAAGACATAGAAGGGCAAATTGGATTAAAAAGCATAAAGCAACAATATACTGCCTCCAGGAGCACATCTCACTACAAAGTACACCCACAGACTCAAAGTTAGAGAATAACAAACTTTCAGTTGAATAGAAAACAAAAAAGACAGGAGTTGCAATTTTAATACCAGCCGAACTTCAAGTTATCACAATGTAAAAAGATATGTAAGGACACTAGATAATGATAAAAGGCTCAATCCATCAATAAGAAATATCCACTCTAAGCATATATGCATCCAACACAGGAGTACCAGGTTTTATAAGGCAACCACTAAGTAAATTAAAAAAAGATACTGATTCTAACACTATCTTAATTGGGGATGCAAATACCCCACTAACAAAACCAGATAAATCATCAAGGCAAAAAGTCAATAAGGAGATTTGAAAATATCCTAAAGGCAATGAGAAAGAACTTGACCAAATGACTTAATAGATACTATAAAACACTCCTCACTACAACCATAGAAATTACACTCTACTCAGTACCACATGGAATACATTCCATGATTAACCACATCCTTGGCCATACATCAAGCATAAACAAATTTCACAAGAAGAAAATACTGCCATGAAGTTTCTCAGACCACAGTGGAATAAAAATAAATATTACCACCAACAAGTTTCCCCCAACACTCACAAAGACATGGACACCAAATAGCATGATGCTGAACAACTCTTGGGTCAACAAAGAAATCAACAAAAATTAAAAGATTCTTGGAAACAAATAGAAACAAAGAAACATCTTACCAAAGCCTCTGGCATAGAAGACAAAAAGATAATACAAAAAATCAATGAAACAAAAAGCTGGTTCTTCGAAAGGGTAAACAAGATTGATGGTCACCTAGCTAGACTGACCAAGAAAAAACAAGGAAAAAACCAAATGAGCATAATCAGAAACACAAAAGATGAAGTCACATCTGACCCTGAAGAAATACAAAAGATCATTAGAGACTACTACGTACACTTGTATGGAAATAAACTTGAAAACCAGAAGGAAATGGAGGACTTTCTGACATCACACAACCTACCTAGGTTGGAAACAAGAAGAAATTGAGACCCTAAATAGACCAATAACAATCAAGGAAATCGACTATGTAATAAGAAAACTTCCTACAAAAAAAAGCCCTGGTCCAGATGGCTTTCCAGCAGAATTCTACAAGACATTCAAGGAGGAGCTGATACTAATCCTACTGAAGGTATTCCAGGCGATTGAAAAAGATGGAACTCTCCCCAAATCATTTTACGAAGCCAACATCACATTGATACCCAAGCCAGGTAAAGATCCAACAAAGAAAGCGAACTACAGGCCAATATCTTTGATGAACACAGATGCTAAAATTCTCAACAAAATCCTAGCAAACCGGATTCAGCAATACATCTCAAAAATCATCCACCATGACCAAGTAGGCTTCATTCCTGGCATGCAAGGCTGGTTCAACATTCGTAAAACCATAAATGTAATTAAATACATCAACAGATGTCAAAACAAAAACCACATGATCATATCACTAGATGCAGAAAAAGCTTTTGATAAAATCCAGCACCCCTTCTTGATAAAAACCCTTGAACATCTAGGCATACGGGGAACATACCTCAAAATAGTAAAAGCCATCTATGAGAAACCCACAGCCAGCATACTCCTAAATGGACAAAAATTGGAACCAATTCCCCTGAAAACTGGAACTAGACAAGGATGCCCACTGTCTCCCCTCCTGTTCAACATAGTATTGGAAGTCCTGGATACAGCAATCAGAGAAGAGGAGGCAATCAGAGTTATTCAAATAGGAAAAGAGGAAGTCAAGTTATCTCTCTATGCAGATGATATGATGGAGTACCTCGAAAACCCAAGAGAATCTGTCAAAGGCCTCCTTACATTGATAAAAGCCTTTGGCAAAATCTCAGGATACAAAATAAATGTACAAAAG